>NC_134489.1:68774264-68839264 GCF_040206685.1 Ascaphus truei | reverse complement strand
ACAATTTATCAAGTTCCAGAATGTTATTGTTTAATCTCATTACCTTTAGTCTGAGTGAAGCAGATTAAATACTAGGAAAAAAAAAAAGAACAATGGTTTACACAACCAACAATCAACAAAATAAAATAGCAATATGTCAAAACCTATCACAAAAGGTCTCTGTTAATTATCTACAGTACAGCACATCAAGCAAATTGAAAATGGCCAAATCAGAAACCTTCGATCTCCCAATAATGAACCACAACTAGTGTTCCTAAAAAAAAATCACAAATTGGCCCACCTAACACACTAACACACTGCTCACTACACGACAGATTCTACTTTTTCACATACCTCTGCACGTCTCTCGAAATCGATATTGCTCTACAGCTCATATTGGGTGAGTTTCAGTAAACTCTGACACGGGGTTACATCGTTAACGGCAGTTTATTTGAATAACAATGAACACAGAAATGTGGTGCAATACCCCATATCAGAGCTTGGCGAATCTCCTACAATGCCCTTTATTGAGTCTCTGTGGATTGATTCTTAGTTACTACCAATTCTGAAATGGTAACAGTAGAGCAATGAAGATAGAAGTAACGCACACTGATTATGGTGACAAAATAATTTGATTTTATATTACATGACAGGCAAGGCACATTGTTTTGGGGTCAATTTGTACCCCGTGCCTGGTGTACAAGGGTCCAAATGAGCCTTGATATGTTGTGTATTGCAACTTTGGTTTTAACTAAATAAATAGCCACGCAAGTTGTTTCTAATTTAGATGTAAATATGGATTGCTTATGTCCTTCTGATTTTATTGAATAAATATTAATATTGGGATTTCAATAATAGAGCCCCCCAAAAACAAAGAGATGCATAGGTGTAATATTTATTTTGAGGGAAGAATACGGAAGGCTCCCCAGCTGCTGTTAAATTATTTGGACACTATTTATTTTCAGGTTCTAAAAACGGTATTTTCCTCTTTTCTTTTTCTGTTATTTATTGTGGGACAAGTAAGATGTTTAGTGCTGATCTATATTTTATTCTATTCACACATATTGTTAATGTTCACAAGTTCTCCTGGCCCCTAAAAGATAATGAATGGTAAAGCAGAGGAGAAACATATTTATCACAGATCAGTGGAAACAAATGAAGCTTTATTGTTTATATGATGGCCTTCCATGTATTAAATATGTTCAAATTCCAGTGTTAGGTCTCCTAGTGACCTTGGCTAAGTCATTTTGGGGTTCATTCAATAAAGTGCGATAGTGCTGACTCTAGCCAATGAGAGTTTCCATACGGTAGTACCCAGTTAGCATTATCACACCAATATTAGACTGTAAATTCTCTCGGGTGGAAGCTCATTTTGCTTGCAAACTTAAATGGGTTACATGCATCAAGTGCATGTATGGGGTTGTCGCATCCGTTCCAGCGTTAACTCTCATTTACCTGAATGAGAGTTAACGATAGAATGGGTGCCATATCCTGAACCGGCGCTTGATGCATGTTATGTAACGGTGCTGTGCACATTTATGTTATCCCAGCTTACTGTCAAATACTGGACTTCAACCATATAGCGAGACAAGAAAATATTTTTGATGTTCAAAACATGTCTGTCTGTGTATTTTATGTGTGTGTATTGTATATCCATGGTTGAAGTATTATATACACACAAATACACATGGTACAGGGGTGAGGGTGTTGCAGAGTACCAGTACTTTTTTTGTTATATACTTTCCCACATTCTTTGTCAGACACAGTACCACTGCTATTATCACTACTGCTACTACTGCTACATACCTATACACACACACAAACACACACACACAAACACTGTACTTTATATACCCACTGTCTATGAGTCATCTTTAACACTGCCCTGTCCCTCCTTCACTCCCTCACTAGGTCCTGCCATCTCCACCTCCAAAATATCGCTAGGATATTCCCTTTTCTCACTCATGACACAACTAAAATCCTAATTCACTCACTGGTCTTGTCCTGCCTTGACTACTGCATCCTTTCACTAGCTGGTATTCCCATTGTTTACCTGTCCCAACTCCAATCCATCCAAAAAAATATACTGTATGTATGTATATCCATCTCCAGCCTCTCTCTCAACACCATGGCTCAGTCTAAAATCGCATGTCCTGAGAGAAGACCCCACCAAGTTCTGCACCCCCTCTGCGCAAGACCAGCCAACCAGCATACAAAGGGTTTAAGGCTCAGGAAAGACACAGACTGGTGGATATCATCATCATCTCAGCAAGCAGATTTATTGCTCTGTGTATGTTACAGCAGAATCCCAGCACAGCTGAATCACATTCCATCTCCAGCCTTTCTCTTAACACCTTGGCTCTGCCTAAGACAGTGCTCTGAAGTTCAACCAAATGGTGCATGACTTTCACTGCTGTTTGTGCACTGCATCTGCCAATACCCTGAACTGGAAACACTACAGCTTCATGTTAAACAATGACTCAACCCAATCTCGTCTTTGGACCACTGTTACCTTGCTCTCACTTTTTTACCAATGCTCTCTCACTTGCTTCTTTGCCTTTACCCCTAGCTCTCCTCTAAACCCTCCTTCCTAATTTCCCATTCTTTACGGTCATTCCTATTATTTTATAACCATCAACTCTCTCTGCTTCTCACATCACATGCTTCAAAATAAATCCAGCAACTCCCCCGCCTACTCTCTTTTCCTCCTATTACTCCTACTATGTGGTAACATATCGCCTAATCCTGGGCCTATTCACATACCAATCATTTCATGTCCCATACCCTACCCCAACGTCTCCTTACCACACACTGCCAACCACTCCAACCTCATCCTCATTACACCTTCACTTCCCTTTTCCTGTGCCCTACGGAATGCACAATCTGTCAGCAATAAATTTACAGCTATCCATGATTTATTCATTTCCAATTCTCTCGACCTCCTAGCCATTACAGAAACCTGCCTCCCCTGCTGCTTTCTCCTATGGTGACATTTTCCTTAGCCAGTACCCCAGACCTGGGAATAGACAGGGTGGAGGAGTAGGCACACTATTTTCCCTAGGCTTTACATTTCACATTTCACATCATATCTCCCTTTCCCCCTTTCCCGTCATCCTTCGAAGTCCACACTGTGTTTCTTTTCCCCCATTTCCCTCTGTATTGCCGTCATCTATCGCCCCCCTGGACCAGCCTCTCAATTTCTTGACAACTTTGCTGCCTGGCTTCTCCGCTTCCGGCACCCCTACAGTCATCCTGGGAGACTAACATACCTATTGACAATCCCAATGCCACTTCAGCCATCCATTTTCACTCCTTGCCCTCCTCCTGTGGCCTCTCCCAATAAACCACCTCTCCTACTCACTGCAATAAATACTCACTTGACCTGGTTTTCTTCCACTTTAGGCAAGTCTCTCTGACATGCCCTTCCCTCTCTCTGACCATTACCTCCTAACCTTTAGCCTAACTACTTTCTGCACCCTCTACAACACCTACTTCCACACACATAGATAATCTCTACCCTTTCCTGCCCAGACCTAGCAACCTCTCTATACAGAACACTTATCAGCCCTAGACAAGACAACTCCTGCGACCACACAGCACACTGACAATTTAAGCCACAACCATGGCACACAAACTGTACCCACTACCTTCAAAACTGCTCACGCACTGCTGAATGTTCCTGGAGGAAATTCTGCCCAAAAGCTGATTTCCTCCACTATAAATACATACTCTCCTCTTATAAACACTGTCCTTTCCCTTTCCAAGCAAAACAGCTTTTCTTCACTCATACAAACGCTGTCCTCTCTGACACTCAACGTCTATTCACCACCTTTAATGCCTGTCACAATAGACCAGACCTAATTCACGCCGAATATACTGGGCACTAATTGAACAGGACAAAATTATAAAATAAACTGAAAAT
Source organism: Ascaphus truei (assembly GCF_040206685.1). Taxonomy (NCBI): domain Eukaryota; kingdom Metazoa; phylum Chordata; class Amphibia; order Anura; family Ascaphidae; genus Ascaphus; species Ascaphus truei. The sequence goes on along the minus strand of NC_134489.1, from coordinate 68,835,363 downwards.
GTATTCCCTTTTGGGCAAACACAACACTGTAACACAAATAACACTTGAAAATAACACTTACAGTAAAATAACAGGGTGAAGTATCCAAGAATAACACTGGCTAGCAATTCTTCCTTGCTGGATTAGAGTCACGAACCACCAACTATGAACAGCGAACACTCTACCACTCTGGGGTTGGGGCAAGCTGCCTCTTTATAGGGTTTGAAGTACTATCACAAACAGGCAAGGAACTCTGGGAGGAAGCAGGAGTGCCCCCCCTGGTGACACCAATTCTAGGGCTGAATGGCTGGGCATTGTCTAACCCATAGGAGGGGTTGGTGCCAGATACTTAATGTTATCTGGCCCATCCCCACTCTTTATGGCTCTGCAGCTTGTCCTCAATGCACATTTATCTGCAGGAACCTCGCCTGATTAAATCAGCGGCCCTCCATACAAATGTAACTCACATGCAAATCCCATTACCAGTCTGTTATCTGAGAAATTAGAACATACAGTCACATAATTCAATGAACACTTTACAGGGCTTACTCCCAAATTACATCACGTTGCTTAACCATAGATCACAAAACACTTTTCCTCATTTGCCTACTTAACTAGACTTGGGAATTTAATTCACAGGGAATAAAAATGCTTTGGAATACACATACATAGAACATGATACATTAACCCTTTCTCTTCCCACACGAATTAGGGGTAACAAGACGGGTAATATCCCTTTTTTACAGACCAGATTACCCCTGATCGGCACAATGCCCTTCTCTGCCCCTGCACCCTCTTCCGCACTCATGGCCTAAAACCTTGCTGCCAATTTCACAGATAAAACTGATTTCATCAGACATGACATTTCTTCATATCAGGCTCAAAATGCACCACATATCTCCCATCGCACACCTCAGCTCATTTCTCCCTGTGACGAAGGATATGGTCTTCGTGCTCCTCTCAACGCACTCTACAACCTGCCCCCTTGATCCTATTACCTATTACCTCACATCTCCTCTGCTCACTCTGTGGCGCACTAAGTCACCTTTTAAACCTCTTGCTCAACACCAGCACATTTCCATCTTCTTTTAAACATGCATTTATCACACCCATTTTAAGGAAACCTTCTTTTAAGCCAACCTCCAAATCTAACAACCACCCTATCTCTTTCTCCCCTTTGCCTCCAACCTACTTGAACAGTTTGAATACAACTGCTTGACTCGCTTTATCTCCTCCAACTCCCTCCTTGACTTTGCAATCTGGTTTCAATCCTCTACAATCCACGAGACAGCACTAACAAAAGTAGCTAATGACCTACTCACAGCTAAGTTGAAGGGTCACTTCTACTTACTAATTCTCCTGATATCTAATATGCTCTGCTTCCTCCAACACTGTTCACTCCCTTCTCCTGAACACTCTTCACTCCATTGACCTCTATGACACAGTCCTCTTCTGGTTCACTCCTACCTATACAACCGCTATTTCAGTCTTTCCCTCACTGGTGTCTCCTCCTCTAAACTCCCACTTTCTGTTGGGGTCCCGCAAGGCTCTGCCTTGGCCCTCTGCTATTCTCACTTGACACATCTTCTGTAAGTAAACTAATGCAATATTTTGGCTTTCAGTATCATCTCCATGCTTATGATACACAAATTTACCTCGTCTCCCCTGACCTCTCCCTCTCTCTCTTGTTCCATGTCACCAACTATCTCTCCACAATTTCCTCATTGATGTTCCACTGTTACATGAAGCTCAGCATGTCCAAAAGAGAACTAATACTCTTTTCCCCCTTTCACTATCACCCCTACACTCAAACTCTCCCTCACTGCCAATAATACCACAATCTCATCAACACCCTAACCCCGCTGCCTATGGGTCATCTTTGACTCTGCCTTCTCCTTAATTCCTCATATTCATTCCCTCACCAAGTCCTGCCTTTTCCACCTCCGAAATATCAATAGTAGACGCCCACTCATTACACAACTAAAATCCCAATTCACTCATCTTTTCCCACCTTGACTACTTACTCTTGTCCACCTGTCCCAACTCCAATCCATCCATAATTCTGCTGCCAGGCTCATCTACTTCATTTACCACTCCACATCTGCTGCACCACTATGCAAATCCCTACACTGGCTTCCCATATCCTCTACAAACAAATTAAATACCCTAGTTTTGACATACAAACACTGGCCCCCTTACATCTCAGCCCTCTTCCCCAAACATATTCCTAAATGCTCCCTACTTTCTGCCCACAACATCGGCCTTTCCTATTGCCTTATTACCTCCTGTCACTCCGGCCTACAAGACTTCTTCTGTGCTGCACCCTCTCTCTGGATTTCCCAACCACACACCATCAGACTCTCCACAAGCATTCAGACATTTAAAAACTGCATGAAAACTCTAATTTTCAAGGAAATGCAAATAAATGCATAGAGCAGCGCACTGCTCTATGCATTTTTTTGCATTTTCTCTGCTGTGATGATCTTTACCTGCAGCTGGACACGCCTTCAATGAATTTCATTTGGCTTAAGGAGTGGGTAAGATATACAGAAGATCACTAGATTGATGACAAGATTTACTACAAACTTTGCTGAGTTTTTTTGGACTTTTATCACATTATTGTCTCCAATGAGGTGAGACGATCATTTTTTCTGTTACCTTCAGGAGACTCAAAAAAGTTGAAGTTATTATTACTCCCCTAGTAGAAGAACAATGTTCAAATATAGTGCTCAAGTGACATGCTCTGTAATTAACAATGATTTTCTTGATTGAAGGGAATAGGCTGGGTATAAGGTATATAATTGAGTGAGGTATATATGGGTGCGTGTGTAGTCTGTGACCTGAATAAATGTCCTGGTGAGTGTGGGTGATGGAGATATATGATCCCCACCCCCTCACTGCCAATGTGGACTGGTACTGACACTTGTATAAACACACCAATAAAATACCTCTATGTACTGTTTAAAGGTACAACTCACGTGACCTTGCCCATTGTGCCTTCTGGAAAGCGTGCTCCTGCTGGTAGAAATGATTCGGGTAGCCACAGATGTAGAGGTGCAGCGCACAGCGATAAACTGGATCCACGGGACAGCAGCAGTATAATGAAAATAAAAGTTCTTTATTGAGAAGTCATGGTGCAGACAGGTATGGGTGCAGGAAAAAAACCTCTGTCTCTAACGCGTTTCACGCCTTGCTGGCGCTTCGTCGGAGAGTACAGTGTGGTGTGCTGTGGTTGCCCTCTTATAGAGATCCCAATTATCATAATTTGAGACCTCCGTGTAAAATTTGAAAACCGGAAGTGACGCGACTCACTTGGTATACCGGAAGTGACGTATCGCGATATGCGAGTCACTGTTATTTGCCGGCTGGGTATGGTATTGGATAGCGCGTCTTCTAACCTCATGGGGAGGGGTTATCTGGGAGTGTGGAGGTAAAGCAAAGCCAAATCTATCCGTATTTAGGTGTATACTAAACCGGAAATGACGTGTCGCTATGGCACATATTTTTAAACCGGAAATGACATATCGCTATGATGCCCATGACAATGATTTGTTTACATAATAAATATGTAGTCATGGCAACCCGTGGATTAACCCTGGGGTGAAGACTTTATACAGATGAGGGAAAGCACAGCACAAATATCTTTGCTGAATAGTTGATAACTCATTTCAAGCAAGATATATTAAAAACAATAGTCAACATATACAATCCTATCAGAGGACATCAATAGATATTAATGAAAATAAAATACAGTAATTATGATACTTGGTATGACACAGAACTGGATTAGAGAGGGAACAATATATAATACATTCTATTGGTCAAGTTCAGAGAGATACAAAGAGATAACCATATAACTTGTGGTACACAGAATTATAAAAATATGTATAATATAATATATACATGACCTGATATTAATAATACCAATAATTTTATTGCAAAAAATGTTTCAATTCCCAATCGGTATTTATACCCCCGGGTGCAAGAGACCCGAGGGTATAAATCCAAAACATTTCTCTCTGATTCAGAGTCAATTCTCTATTGCCTCCCCTAATGTGTTTGGGGATATGTTCCAATGCATGGAATTTGAAAGTTTCTAACGAGCCTTGTGGGCATTCATGAAAATGTTTTGCTACCGGTAATTCTATATGATTCTTTTTAATAGAGCGTATGTGCTCAGAAATTCTAATCTTTAACGGACGAATTGTCCTTCCGATGTACACTTTACCGCATTGACAATTTATTTTATACACCACATAATTTGTATTACATGTCATGAAATGATTAATTTTATATTTCTGTCCTGTATGTTTATTGGTAATTTCTGACAAAGGGGTGACATACTTACAGTATACACAATTCCCACATTTATGGAAACCTTTGGGTAATTTTGTGTCTCTGGATTCTAGGGCAAATAAACTCGGTGATAGGTGATAACCTATAGTTTTCGCCTTTTTGTAGACAAATCTTGGTGTACTAGACACATATTTATTAAGGTCTTTATCTAATTGTAGAACCTTCCAATGTTTGTCTACAATTTGTTTAATACATTTTGCCTGATTACTGTATGTTGTAATAAAGAGTGGTGTTCCTGAGTCTCCTTCCTGTGGTCTATTGTGTTTGTGTTTGTCTGGAAATTTCTTTAGTAAATGTTCTCGCTCTGTGTTAAGCGCTCTGTTGAACGCAGACTGAATATGTTCCTCAGGGTAGCCTCGGTTTCTAAATCTCTCACTCAATATCTCAGATTCTTCCAAGAAGGTTTCCTCAGTAGAGCAAATCCTTCTTAGTCTGAGATATTGTCCGATTGGTATACCGCGTATAAATGGTTTCGGATGACTGCTATTGGCCCTGAGGAGAGAATTGCGGGCATTGATTTTGCGAAACAGGTTTGTCTGTACCGTGCAATCAGTATCAACATATAAATTGATGTCTAAATAATTGATATGATTGATGTGAATTGATGATGTAAATTTTAAATTATATGTATTGTTATTCAGATAAAGAATAAATTCCTGTAGTGTAGAGTAGTCTCCCCTCCATATCAAAATAAGGTCGTCAATGTACCGACGATAGAAAATAATATTGTTACGAAACGGGTTGGTGACACCAAAAATGTGAATGTTTTCCCAAAATCCCATGTATAAGTTCGCGTAGGAAGGTGCAAAGGAGGTCCCCATAGCCGTGCCTTGTTTTTGAAGAAAAAAGTGGTGATTGAACAAAAAATAATTGTGTTGTAGAAGGAAGATAATACAATCTAATAAAAATGTGATTTGGGGCGTGTGTAAATTGGAAGTGTTAAGAAAGTGAGTGACTGCTTGGATACCTAATTCGTGTCTAATAATTGTGTATAAAGATGTCACGTCTAATGTGACCCAAAAATAATTGTGACACCACGTGATTTCATTTAACATTGTGATCAGGTGAGTGGAATCTCTGAGATAGGAGGGGAGTGCTCTCACTAGAGGTTGTAAAAAAACATCAACATATCTCGATATACCATCTCCCAAAGATCCAATGCTGGAGATAATTGGTCTCCCTGGTGGATTATCCAGAGATTTGTGGATCTTTGGGAGATGGTGAAATATCGGTATGGTTGGAGAGCGATTGCACAAATACTGACATTCCTGAGTCGTTAATACCCGCAATTCTTTGCCTAGATCAATAAGGGTATTCAATTCAGACAGATACATAGTGGTGGGATCCTTCTCCAACTTAAGGTAACAGACCCTATCATTGAGTTGCCTCATGGCCTCTTTCAAGTATTGATCTTTGGACATCACTACAATAGCTCCGCCTTTATCAGCGTTTTTTATAATAATCTCATTATTGGTTTTTAGTTTTTGTAGTGTGTTTCGTTCATTTTTAGTGAGGTTGTCAGGTCTTATGTTTGAGAAGGTATATCCCTTGGCTAATACTTGTAAGTCACGTTCTACTAGTTTTTGAAAAGTTTCCAAAAATGGTCCTTTGTTATATGTTGGGCAGAAAAGTGATTTGTTTCTTAACCCTGAATGTTTACTATGTGTTAAGAATGTGGTAATGTCTTCTTCTTGTTCCTCCTCATGTTCTGCAAGCAGATCTGTTAGGTCTTGTATACTGGTGTATTCTTTGAAAGACAATTGATCTTGCAACATTGTGTCCATCAGGGGCTCTCTATTGGATGTTGGAGCCTCTGGTGGAGACAAGGTGTCAAGATTAGCATTTTTATTGTTAAACCATTTCTTTAAAGACAATTTTCTAATAAATCTCTGCACATCAATAACCGTAGAAAAAAGGTCGAAGTTGTCATTTAGGGCAAAGTTCAAGCCTTTGTTAAGTAATTGCATTTCTTCATTGTTTAAAGGTATACCAGAAATATTAATGACGTTGTTATTGTCAACATTTAATTGTCCATCTTTCTCTTTTTGTCTCTTTTTTCTTTTGGCCGAGCGCCTTGTTTTTCTGAACCGTTTTTTGGGGCTTTGGATTCATATGATGAAGAAGACTCATATCTCCGTGTGTATGATGTTGATGATCTGTTATCTTGTTCCCCCTGGTCACGGGAGTGTCTCTCTGCGTCTGGGCCTCTTGAAAAGGAGACTGATGGTGTACGTGTTTCAATGTCTGATGTGTCTGATATACTAGAAAGTTCTGATCTATTCTTTAGAATGGATTTGTTTGGTGTAGATTTTGTTTGATTCTCTCTCTCTCTGTGTTGATTTCTCTTCTGATTCTTATTTTTGTTAGCATTTCTATGTGATATTGGTTTTTGCCACATATACACCTGATTAAAAACACAATCCATCTTGTCTCTCTCATACTTCTTTTGTTTCTGTGTCATAAGTTCTTGTTCCATAGTTTTAATATGTTTACTTAGTTTATCATCACAGTCATCAAATTCATCCATATCAATTAAGTTTTTCAAATTCAATTGTAGGTCTTTCACTGTATTTGATGTGAGTTTTTTCTCTTCTATCTTATGTTCTATTATTATATCGATCAATCTAAAGGAACATTCATCTAATAGTTTGATCCATTTGGATTCAAATTCTTTCGATGGGAATCCAAATGATGGCGTTTTTGTTATTCTTAAGCCTCTTGGTATTCGCTTCATCATTCTATAGTTCTCTAGTGTGGTGATGTCCCACCACAACCGTATGTCGGTAGCTAGGGCTTTTTCAAATTTGTTAAAGAACATAGGAAGATCTATATCATCATCATCAATTAACAGCGTGGACCCCTCAAACACCTGAGCTGCTTGTTTGCTTCGTTTGGTGTTATCAGTGCATTTGTGTGCATAGGATGTGGATTTATTTTGGCTGGTATCTGAGTCCTCTGATAAGCACTCCATCCTGTCTGTCTCTCACCATGTATTTGTAATATATATTGATAAACAGCTTTCAAAAGGACTGTACTACTTTCCTCGTGTCCCAAGTAGTGGATTATATCTTCAGTGGTCACGAGCTACTATGGATATGTTAAGGTGCCAAGTAGAAGAACAATGTTCAAATATAGTGCTCAAGTGACATGCTCTGTAATTAACAATGATTTTCTTGATTGAAGGGAATAGGCTGGGTATAAGGTATATAATTGAGTGAGGTATATATGGGTGCGTGTGTAGTCTGTGACCTGAATAAATGTCCTGGTGAGTGTGGGTGATGGAGATATATGAGCCCCACCCCCTCACTGCCAATGTGGACTGGTACTGACACTTGTATAAACACACCAATAAAATACCTCTATGTACTGTTTAAAGGTACAACTCACGTGACCTTGCCCATTGTGCCTTCTGGAAAGCGTGCTCCTGCTGGTAGAAATGATTCGGGTAGCCACAGATGTAGAGGTGCAGCGCACAGCGATAAACTGGATCCACGGGACAGCAGCAGTATAATGAAAATAAAAGTTCTTTATTGAGAAGTCATGGTGCAGACAGGTATGGGTGCAGGAAAAAAACCTCTGTCTCTAACGCGTTTCACGCCTTGCTGGCGCTTCGTCGGAGAGTACAGTGTGGTGTGCTGTGGTTGCCCTCTTATAGAGATCCCAATTATCATAATAATATTCTAAAGAATAGATCAGAACTTTCTAGTATATCAGACACATCAGACATTGAAACACGTACACCATCAGTCTCCTTTTCAAGAGGCCCAGACGCAGAGAGACACTCCCGTGACCAGGGGGAACAAGATAACAGATCATCAACATCATACACACGGAGATATGAGTCTTCTTCATCATATGAATCCAAAGCCCCAAAAAACGGTTCAGAAAAACAAGGCGCTCGGCCAAAAGAAAAAAGAGACAAAAAGAGAAAGATGGACAATTAAATGTTGACAATAACAACGTCATTAATATTTCTGGTATACCTTTAAACAATGAAGAAATGCAATTACTTAACAAAGGCTTGAACTTTGCCCTAAATGACAACTTCGACCTTTTTTCTACGGTTATTGATGTGCAGAGATTTATTAGAAAATTGTCTTTAAAGAAATGGTTTAACAATAAAAATGCTAATCTTGACACCTTGTCTCCACCAGAGGCTCCAACATCCAATAGAGAGCCCCTGATGGACACAATGTTGCAAGATCAATTGTCTTTCAAAGAATACACCAGTATACAAGACCTAACAGATCTGCTTGCAGAACATGAGGAGGAACAAGAAGAAGACATTACCACATTCTTAACACATAGTAAACATTCAGGGTTAAGAAACAAATCACTTTTCTGCCCAACATATAACAAAGGACCATTTTTGGAAACTTTTCAAAAACTAGTAGAACGTGACTTACAAGTATTAGCCAAGGGATATACCTTCTCAAACATAAGACCTGACAACCTCACTAAAAATGAACGAAACACACTACAAAAACTAAAAACCAATAATGAGATTATTATAAAAAACACTGATAAAGGCGGAGCTATTGTAGTGATGTCCAAAGATCAATACTTGAAAGAGGCCATGAGGCAACTCAATGATAGGGTCTGTTACCTTAAGTTGGAGAAGGATCCCACCACTATGTATCTGTCTGAATTGAATACCCTTATTGATCTAGGCAAAGAATTGCGGGTATTAACGACTCAGGAATGTCAGTATTTGTGCAATCGCTCTCCAACCATACCGATATTTCACCATCTCCCAAAGATCCACAAATCTCTGGATAATCCACCAGGGAGACCAATTATCTCCAGCATTGGATCTTTGGGAGATGGTATATCGAGATATGTTGATGTTTTTTTACAACCTCTAGTGAGAGCACTCCCCTCCTATCTCAGAGATTCCACTCACCTGATCACAATGTTAAATGAAATCACGTGGTGTCACAATTATTTTTGGGTCACATTAGACGTGACATCTTTATACACAATTATTAGACACGAATTAGGTATCCAAGCAGTCACTCACTTTCTTAACACTTCCAATTTACACACGCCCCAAATCACATTTTTATTAGATTGTATTATCTTCCTTCTACAACACAATTATTTTTTGTTCAATCACCACTTTTTTCTTCAAAAACAAGGCACGGCTATGGGGACCTCCTTTGCACCTTCCTACGCGAACTTATACATGGGATTTTGGGAAAACATTCACATTTTTGGTGTCACCAACCCGTTTCGTAACAATATTATTTTCTATCGTCGGTACATTGACGACCTTATTTTGATATGGAGGGGAGACTACTCTACACTACAGGAATTTATTCTTTATCTGAATAACAATACATATAATTTAAAATTTACATCATCAATTCACATCAATCATATCAATTATTTAGACATCAATTTATATGTTGATACTGATTGCACGGTACAGACAAACCTGTTTCGCAAAATCAATGCCCGCAATTCTCTCCTCAGGGCCAATAGCAGTCATCCGAAACCATTTATACGCGGTATACCAATCGGACAATATCTCAGACTAAGAAGGATTTGCTCTACTGAGGAAACCTTCTTGGAAGAATCTGAGCTATTGAGTGAGAGATTTAGAAACCGAGGCTACCCTGAGGAACATATTCAGTCTGCGTTCAACAGAGCGCTTAACACAGAGCGAGAACATTTACTAAAGAAATTTCCAGACAAACACAAACACAATAGACCACAGGAAGGAGACTCAGGAACACCACTCTTTATTACAACATACAGTAATCAGGCAAAATGTATTAAACAAATTGTAGACAAACATTGGAAGGTTCTACAATTAGATAAAGACCTTAATAAATATGTGTCTAGTACACCAAGATTTGTCTACAAAAAGGCGAAAACTATAGGTTATCACCTATCACCGAGTTTATTTGCCCTAGAATCCAGAGACACAAAATTACCCAAAGGTTTCCATAAATGTGGGAATTGTGTATACTGTAAGTATGTCACCCCTTTGTCAGAAATTACCAATAAACATACAGGACAGAAATATAAAATTAATCATTTCATGACATGTAATACAAATTATGTGGTGTATAAAATAAATTGTCAATGCGGTAAAGTGTACATCGGAAGGACAATTCGTCCGTTAAAGATTAGAATTTCTGAGCACATACGCTCTATTAAAAAGAATCATATAGAATTACCGGTAGCAAAACATTTTCATGAATGCCCACAAGGCTCGTTAGAAACTTTCAAATTCCATGCATTGGAACATATCCCCAAACACATTAGGGGAGGCAATAGAGAATTGACTCTGAATCAGAGAGAAATGTTTTGGATTTATACCCTCGGGTCTCTTGCACCCGGGGGTATAAATACCGATTGGGAATTGAAACATTTTTTGCAATAAAATTATTGGTATTATTAATATCAGGTCATGTATATATTATATTATACATATTTTTATAATTCTGTGTACCACAAGTTATATGGTTATCTCTTTGTATCTCTCTGAACTTGACCAATAGAATGTATTATATATTGTTCCCTCTCTAATCCAGTTCTGTGTCATACCAAGTATCATAATTACTGTATTTTATTTTCATTAATATCTATTGATGTCCTCTGATAGGATTGTATATGTTGACTATTGTTTTTAATATATCTTGCTTGAAATGAGTTATCAACTATTCAGCAAAGATATTTGTGCTGTGCTTTCCCTCATCTGTATAAAGTCTTCACCCCAGGGTTAATCCACGGGTTGCCATGACTACATATTTATTATGTAAACAAATCATTGTCATGGGCATCATAGCGATATGTCATTTCCGGTTTAAAAATATGTGCCATAGCGACACGTCATTTCCGGTTTAGTATACACCTAAATACGGATAGATTTGGCTTTGCTTTACCTCCACACTCCCAGATAACCCCTCCCCATGAGGTTAGAAGACGCGCTATCCAATACCATACCCAGCCGGCAAATAACAGTGACTCGCATATCGCGATACGTCACTTCCGGTATACCAAGTGAGTCGCGTCACTTCCGGTTTTCAAATTTTACACGGAGGTCTCAAATTATGATAATTGGGATCTCTATAAGAGGGCAACCACAGCACACCACACTGTACTCTCCGACGAAGCGCCAGCAAGGCGTGAAACGCGTTAGAGACAGAGGTTTTTTTCCTGCACCCATACCTGTCTGCACCATGACTTCTCAATAAAGAACTTTTATTTTCATTATACTGCTGCTGTCCCGTGGATCCAGTTTATCGCTGTGCGCTGCACCTCTACATCTGTTACTCCCCTAGTAGTATACCCACTCCTATTAAGGAAAGCCATTGTTCCATGATATTTGTGATTGATAATTACTGAATTCATTCCCGGGACTATTGGAGCACTGATTACCCTATATATTCTGGACTGTTCATTTTCAAGGAAGCCTATCTGGCATATCCCTAACATACACCTCTCCCCCTCCAACCCTATTGGAATCAGCTGTCCTGTTGTACCCTACTCCACCCTGAGGCATACTCCATCTCTATGGTGTCCAGACATCCTGTTTTTTTGGACTTTGTCCCAGGTCTCGCCTTTATCAAAATGTTTAACAAGGTTTTTTTTTTTTGACACTTAACACTCTTGTGCATGCGCAGCCAGCAAGCAACGATTGCGCATGCACACAAGCGGCCAGCAAGTGCCCATCGTGCATGTGCACGAGTGGCCGGCAAGTTGTCAGCCATGCGTATGTGCGATGGGTGCTTGCCATTTGCACATATACGGCCGGCCTCACTGCGAAATGTGTCCCCGTTTGTCCCAAGGAAAATCTGGTCACCCTATACATCCCACAATGAGAAGCCACTTTACCTTTTGTTCGGGGTGACCAGATGTCCCGGTTTAGCCAGGACAGTCCTGATTTTTAGGGCTCTGTCTTGACTTTTTGGGGTGCTGTCCAAGTTTTCTATCACGTTGGCCGCACATGTGCAATCGGCACTTGCTGGCTGCTTTAGCGCATGCGTGATCGGCACTTGGCGACCATGAATGTGCGATCGGCACTTGCCAGTCACTCATGTGCATGAGCAACCGGCAAACACCCTTCGCGCATGTGTGGTGAGCAAGCGCTCTTCATGTATGCGCAGTTGGCGAGTGTCGACAGCGCATTTGTGACATTTGTCCTGGTTTTTGCCGGGACAGCTATGGTCACCCTACTTTTGTTCCAATGTTGCCCCTTATTCCCTCTAGATTGTAAATTCTCACCAAATGGGCCCTCATTACCTTTGTACGTATCTGTTTGTGCTTGTTTGTCTTTATTTGGTATGGCATTCTGTTTATGTAATATACATAACTGTGCACCTACTGTACCGCACTACAGAAGGTTAGAGCGTGTGCTGTTCCCAGTCTGAGAATACATCTAGTGTCTCACAGATGGCTGAGAGAAGGCTTTCTATATAGCGTCCTGAGACACAGCAAGTCTACATTGGAAAGGACTGTGCTATTGCTATACAATACCTGTGAGGGTAAAGACTACCCAAATAACTTTTTGTACACATTTTTGGTGTTTTGACATAGAAACAGCATAGCTGGCTAGTGATGGTACAGTAGCAAGAAAAGTTGGATTGTTTAGTTAGCCTTAGTGAAGTAGATCATTTTAATTTGCTTTAAAGGGACAGTGTACCCATAAGTAATGTTTGATTTAAGTCTGTGGACAAAATAAAGCACAGTGAATTACACTCCTGTTGCAAACGGTCTGTTTCTCACTGGTCATCGTGTGTGTGTTAATGCAGAATGACAGAATATCAGAATGACAGAATATCCCCCAATAACACACCAGTGGGTGCAATAACCTTGGCTACATTTGTAGGTAATAGAGATTTATTAGGAATCAAAATTATTGATTAACATACTATTTTTAGATGCTGAATTCATCACTAGGATCAATATGCTTGAAACAATTGCAGGATGTTTAAGGCATTCTGTAGGCTTGTGTGATTACCGGTAACACAAGTAGAAAAGAGGTTTTCAAAATGAATTCTGCTCACAGACTCTTTGATAACATTAAAATTGCACTGCAGCACAGCTGGAGTTTAAATGACATTTTCACGCAGAAAAAAATGACAATGCCACCACGTATTATGGAGTTCTCTGAAGAATCGCTCTAGCCCGATAGTGTAAGATGTTTAACCAGGAGAACAAACCATAAAATAACATTGCTCCCAAATATGATCACATAGTGCAGGGGTGCTCAACTCCAGACCCCCCAACAGGTCAGGTTTTCAGGATATCCCAACTTCAGCACAGGTGGTGTAATCAGTGGCTCAGTCAAAGACTGAGCCTCTGATTGAGCCACCTGTGCTGAAGCAGGGACTGTTTGAGCCCTCTGTGCTGAAGCGGAGATATCCTGAAAACCTGCCCTGTTGGGGGGTCTCGAGGACAGGAGTTGAGCAGCCCTGACATAGTGCACACTTTGTCAGAGATATCAATAAAATGCATATTTTGAATTTTGTCGTCTCAAAGGAAAGGGATGAAGACATAAAGAACAGCACTCCAAATGCAATCAGGATAGAAGACTTTATGAAAATGAAATCTAATCTATTTCGTTTCATCTCTAAACAGAAATGTACTGTATGTTGAAAGGAAGCTTTCACTTGGCTAAAAGCATTTACTTTGTGCAAGATATCCTGTGATGAAATTAGGTAAGATGTCATTTACTTTTAAAATAACTTTAAATAGGAGGCCCTGAAATACATAAAGTAACAATGATGAGCTGTGTGTCGGCATTTTACAAAGAGAATACAATAAGCCACAGTCAAACATACCCTGAAAGTGCAGTTTTTAAGTGACAGAAATAAGGTAAGGTGTAATTTGTTCTAACATGTTATTTACAATATTGCTTCTTGCGCTATGCATGTAGTTAGGAAAAATTATGAGTTCCTGATGTTCCCATCACGATTTCATTTAAATAAGCACACCACCCACTAGTTACATTAGCTCATTTTTGTTATACCTTCCTGAACTCATGGGTCTCAGGAGAAGACTGCCAATGTCTTAATCCTGGGACCCTTTGGTTCGGAAGATTTTTTGCCTGCATTACTATTTGCCGTCATATTTTAATTACATGTTACTCTCTCCTTGTTCATTCGCGGTCATTGTTGCCTTAACTAAAATGGGATGGGTGAAACAACCAGTGGCGGATTTCCCATTAGACCTGGGCCTAAGGCAGCAGAATTTGAGGGAGGCAGAATTTGGGGGCGCTTGCCACTGCCACCACATCTGCACTGGCAAGCAGCGCTTGCGAGATTGGCACTTGCCGGCTGCTCATGCGCATGTGTGATGAGCACATGCTGGCTGCAAAAGTGCAAATCACGCATGCGCACAAGCAGTTACCATGCACCGATCGCACATGCCAGGGCCTGTAACTCGGGAAGCAGGGGGTTCCTGAGGCAGAAATCAAAGCGGTTCAGGTCAGGAGACCACCTGCTCCCATACACTAGTATTAAAAATGACATTAAAGCAGCTTTATTACCTTAGCGGCTAGCCGCTACCGGCTAGGCCCTGGACACCCGTGGGAACCACCCAGTGACCACCAGACACCCGCCGGGCCCCAAGGGGACCACATGGGGACCCGTGGGGCCCCCAGACACCTGCAGGGACCACTCTGAGACCCCTGCCGGCCCCTGGTATCAATCCTGTGCAGAACAAAAAAAATGCTTTAATGCCTCTCTAAATATTTTTATTCGATAAGCATATCACTGCTTAGTGAATAGCAAATACTGGTAAAAAAAGCGATTTGGGCTATTTTTGGCCTGTCGGACGACTTTTTTGCCTCTGGCTGTTAATGGTCGTTAAAAAGCCATTATTGCGCGCTACTGCCATGTTATCACTGAATTGTGAATAGCAAAGGAAGCAGTATCGCGCAATAAGGGCATTTATCGACCATTAAACCACTTATCACAGCCTTGTGAATTGGCCCCTATGTGAGATCAGAAAGCAACAACAGTTGCACTCACAAACAATAGTAAAGAGCCTGTGCAAAGCAGTATGGTTGGATCCATTCTTGATGCCAGGTGAACAAGGATTGGGACAATGCAATTATTGTTGCTCTCCGAACTCCACGCTTGGAAAAAGTAACTGCTACAGTACACTCTGGTAAAAAAATAAATCTTCTGATCTGGTGTCATAAGTCTAATATTCTGTGCCAGATTCAATAAGCTGTTCTTACATATAGTACAACGCCAAAATACACTTTTCTTTGAGTTTATACATAGATCCTACAAGTGCGATTCAATTTACTCCAAAGCGGGTGATTGCACTGCAATTGGCCGAAAATTGCCATTCTGCCAACTACCAGTTTTACACTTGCTGCTTTGGAGAATATTAAATCAGCCCCTAAGTCTACTCTTAAGTCAGGTCCGTATAAATATTTATTTTATGTTCACAATTAATATAGAAAAATAGAATATTACACTACATAATTTGTCATTCACATTGTCTAATACATACTGTATGTGTACACAATGCTGCTGGAGAAGGTAACAGACCTTTACAGGGGCCCCCATGGTCTCCCCCGGCAATCAGTTTAATTGTTGTGGGGAAGAGAGCGGGCCTCTGTAACAGCAGCACCGGTCCCCCACAGCACCGGTCCACTGGGGCAAGCCCGAAAGGACAATCCGCCCGGGTGTACATGCAACAATTAACATGTCCAACCATAACTTAAAGCAGCAATTCTGCTTTCCTTTTATTATATATTTATTATATATATATATATATTATAGGATTGAAGCAGGGGGTTTACGGAGCCGAATTGTGTTAATTTCAGCTCCAGAGACCCCCTGCTTCCCAAGATACTTACCTATATAGGGGGGCCGTTAGCAGCTCCGGCTGGGCTATGTGGGGCTATTGAAGTGTCGGATTTAAAGCTCCTGTGGGCCAATAGGAAGCCGTGATGTCATCCCTTGTGGCTTCCTATTGGCTCGCATGTCCGGGACATTTCCACCTGCGGAGTTGCTACCGGCTACGGAGGTAAGTATCTCAGGAAGCAGGGGCTCCCAGAGCTGAAATAAACACGGTTTAGCTCCGGGGACCCCCTGTTTCCCACTTAGGGTGGGGGAAAAGAATTTTGGGAACATCTGCAATTTTAAACACATATAGTATGTAGTGCCACAGTAGACCTGCCGTTGGAGGACAACAATGACAAAAAATATCTGTGTAAAACAGCTGCAGAACAATCAAATATATCATAGCTAAGCGGTGCAGTACCTCAGTACAATACTGGATTTGGAATAGGAGAATTTTAGAGGCATTTTTATTGCTCACTGTCTAAACACTTTGCATTTAACAGTATGTTGACTGAGATAAATGGCTACATTAGTTATCCTCATGTCGTAAGAAAACAACATTTAAATTCAAATAGACCATTGTTAGTTGTTACTTCTTTGTAATAAACATGCTGGATGCCACAGTGAGTTTATTATTTGAGAACTGTGCATAACTATTAAAATTACACATAGAAGTTATATGGGTGCTAACCATGCATGATCATAAATACATTATATTTACCAGCCGTTAGGTATAAAAAAATAAAACAATCTATGGACATTTTGCACCCTTCTCGGAGTAAACAAAATATCACCTTCAATGCTTTGTTTCCAGTAACATTCACAAAAAGAAGTACAGTATTTGTCATTTAATTAGAGCACTTTAAAGGTGCAACAACATTTTTTTTTAAATGCCGTAGACACCCTAGCAATGTAATTGGATTAATTAAACACATACAGTAATCTTCAAAACAAACATGATATGTTTTTGTTTCCTTGGGAAAAAATGATTTTCAGTAGGCTCTCTTACATGTAAAATGCACATCAACAGAGAATTTCCTCCAAGTTAGCGCCCTACTAACCAAGAACACACCTGCTAAATACAAAGTAGACTTGATAAAGAAAGTCAAACTGCTCCGAAGTTTCATCCTGCTAAGGTTCATCCTGCTATGTATCTTATTTTTTTTTAATGCTGTTACCTGCCCAAATTTAGGTAAGTGGTGACAATTCATAAGACACCTTCTAGCACCGGAACACTGCTTATGGCCCATTCACTTAAATAGGCCGTAAGGTGTCATCCCGTGCTTGGGGAATATCACTGCTTGGAAAATATGGGCCATGGCATTGCTATTGGTGCATTTTGGTCTTAGGTGGGACTACAGCTGTAGATTAGAGCAGTTCATCTTTATTCTTCCATGTATAAAAGCTCTTAAGAATTAAACTTTTATTACTTAATAATAACAACCCTGTTATTGTTTCTTAGTATACAAGCTTTACATGTTTATTTCTTCCCCTGTCATAACTTTGTAGGGTATCAATACAGATTTCAACATTGCTAGTTAGTGTATCTATAGTATATTAAAGAGCCAATTCCACCAACCATACAAAACTAAAATACTACTAAAATGGTGTACGGTCTACATCATACAACCTATCAGGTGTTGCAGACTAGGACGCGAACCTGTGATACGAGCACCAGAAGCCGCGACTTTAAGAGGGAACTACAGTAACTGCTGGAGAGCTGCTCCTGACTCACAGCTCTGTTTGCATCAGTAGTATAATGGTCCTAAATATTAGCATTCACCTCCTATTGGTGGGACTAGAGGACATACCTTTCTACTTTAATTTAAAGCACTCACTTTCTGTTGTGAATTGCCAGATGCAACAAGGTATTTCCTGGTATTGTGTCCACCCTTCCTGATGTGCGTTTTCCTGTATGTGATCTCGATTTGTTCTGAGTCATTACCTCTGTCACCATCCCTGACCCGGAACTATCCGACCTCTCTGCTGCTTAAATCCCTGGAACAGTGCATCCAATTTGTCTTTGATATGCCTTTCTGCCACGAAGCTGTGATCCAGAACTGTCTGACCTAATTCTTTTACTGTGCATCCAATTTGTCTTTTGATAAACTCTCTGCCACCAGCCCTGGCTGACCTCTCTGCTGTCTGTGCTCTGGTACCACAACCTCACCTCTTACTTCTGACCTTATGGGAAGCCTAACATCAGGAAAGACTAAAGGATCTCAATATGTGCAGCTTAAAGCAGGGAGGAGAGATATTGATGAAACTTTTACATTTGAAAATTGGGTATAGGAGGGAAGCATATTTCAGAGAGAGAACAAGAGGTTCGAGCTCTGAAGCTGAAATATGTCAGGTGTATGGCAAATGTGAAGAAGCCTTCATGGGTAGGTGGTAAATTCTTGCAATTGCCACACAAAATAATGGGTAGAGACTAATACAGGATCAAAAAAGGTCTGCGATTTTACAAAAATAAGAAAATGGACCAAGTGGTTCTTATTTGCTGTCAAGTTCTAAAATTCTGAAAAACGTCTACTTTTATTTTTAATGGGAACACTGTCATTCTGTTATCAATTGCTGTGTTCTTTAGTGTGGTCTTTAAGGGTAATGATCACATCATAATTGCTTAGCAAAGATAAAGTGAAGAATTTAAGGAGTAGAACTTTGTATGTATATTTTGATAGTGCCAACCAGATATGCAAAGCATTAACATATAAATACAGGGAATATAATAATACCGAAGAAGTGCATCAAGACATCAATGTAACAGTGGAAGAAAGGAGTCCTTGCCCTGAAGAGCTTACAAGGCATGTGGGGGGGGGGGGGGGGGGGACTAACAAACGGCAAGGGGAAAATTGGTTAGAGTTTATAGGAGCAAATGTAGTTTTGTGAGTAAATGCTTAATTGAACAGGTGGGGGTTCAGGTGGGTTTTTAAGTGAGACAGTGGCAGGACATGGCGAGGGAGTTTCAGAGGTAGGGTGCAGCATGAGAATGGTTGTAGGTATTAAAGAGCTTTAATAGATACAGTATAGGGAGCCAACAGATGTTTCAGGAGAAAATCAGAGACTGATCGAGAGGAGAGTGGGGTTATCCTACAAGCAGCATGTTGAATAGAGTAGAGAGCTGTCAGTCAGGGAGGCCAGTAAGGAAAACATTACAGTAGTCCAGACGGGAGAGAATATCTGGAGGGCATACATTAACATTTTAGAAGTAGAGAACACATTTTATTTTAGCAATGTTGTGGAAAAAGAAGCTGCAAGATTTAGCAATAACATTAAGGTGAAGGGAAAACAAAGAAGTCTTATATGACACTTAAACAAAAGTCTTTGGGAACTGGATGGATAGTACTGTTACTGACCTGTGACTAAAAAGATCACAATAGGGCTTGATTTAGGTAGCATTATGAGCAGCTCCATCTTTGACATATTACGTTTGAGGCATCTAGCAACAATCCACAATGATATTGCTGTAAAACGGTTGGAGACCTGGGATTGTACTGCAGATTTAAGTGTGGATATATACAGTTGTGTGGTATCTGTATACAGGTCATTCTTATAGTCAAATGAGAGTGTGTAGAGAGAAATTAGGAGAGGCCCCCAAACTGACCCTTGAGGTTCATTAACAGATAACCGATAAAGAAGAGGAGTTAGCAGTTGATACTATAGGAACAATGAGTAACATAGGTCATAGGTCAGGGCTTTGTCCGGAACACCAAGGGAGCAGAGTGTGTGTGAAAGAGAAGTTGGTGGGAAACAGTATCAAAGCCTGCAGATGGGTCGAGTAGAATGAGAAGTACTGTAGTGTCTTTGGGATTTAGCCATGTGGGACTAGGCATTTAGCCACGCAGGGTATAGGAAAGCATATGAGCTGAGGAAAGAAAGAACACTGAAATACACAGGCCAGTCCAGAAGTTTAGAAACAAAAGGCAGGAGAGAGACAGGGTGATAGTTAAATCGGTTAGTGAAGTCAAGGGTGTTGGTCTTGAGAATAAATGGAGAAGTAAAGATGCCAGAAGAGTTGAACATTTGAATGAGTGCAGGGATCACAGTGGGAGCAAGAGGTTGGAGAAGATATGAAGAATCAAGCTGGCAGGTAGTAGGAGAGGACAAAAGTAACAAATGCCTTCTTAGAGAAGGAAGTATCTAGAGTAGCTGAAGGGGATTCAGAAGAATAGGTGTAGAAGAAGGCACAGAGGGGATCTCTTGTCTAATAGTCAATTTGTCGGTCAAGTAGTCAGCAACATTTTGAGGATCTGAGATGAAGGGGTAGACTGTAAGTAGAAGGTTTGAGAAGAACATTAAATACAGATGGGTTAGTCATGCGAGTGTTGATAAGTGCAAAGAAATAGCTTTGCTAAGCTATAACTTTGCCTGTAGATAACGAGGCACAATACAAACAGCCTTATCGAAAAAAGAATTAAGATTTTATTTATATATATATATATATATATATATATATATATATATAATCTTTTCCTCCTCCCATGGTGTTATCACGGCTTATTTTAGGCAAACTGGTTTCTGACGCTATATACTAACTTGGCTCACAGCCGCAGTAGGGAACTCTCACTAAATACACCAAAGTTATCTCTCTCTATCATGTGGTAAGATATTAATTAATTACTCGGAATACTCCACTTTATGAGTTGTTTTAAATTACGCAGAGTTAATTCCTAACCTATAGTCTGTGACTATTAGCAGCTTGATTAGGTATTACCATAACAAGCACCTAATCATACCAAAACTAGTTTACCAGGGACCTCTCTCCCCCCGTTTCCCATGATGTTATCAGGGCTTATTTCAAGCATAATGGCATCTGACTATATCCACATATACTTACCTGGTTCACAGTATATTGAGATATCTCGGTAACCTTCCTAGGCTATCTCACTATAAGGTAAAGATTGGATTATATTATTGGGTAGACTTACCTTAGGGGAGTTTCTCTGGTCACCCCTGAGTAAATCCAAACTCAAGTCTGCCCTACTACCATCTACCCTCACGTAGCTAATTTATCCAGTCTAGGTACACATCCTTCCTTCCAACTGCATATATTACTATTTGCACCTATATTCTACTTTGGCATTTATTTTAAACCTATGAAATGTAAGTTATGTTTTACCCTACTTTCATTACACAATGATTTGACTGAGTGCAGTACAGTATACAGTTCTTTCTTTACTTCTTAGTTGATTTTATATATATATATATATATATATATATATATATATATTACACACACACGCACACACACATATACATACACTAATATTAATCTGCATAGGACCTAATGGGGATGGTCCCATTACATTAAGTCATGTAGTTGTGCTATAGTATTTAATACCTACCTATTTAGGTTCTGCTGGAACTAATTAAGTTTAAATTGAATGAAAAAAAAACTTATGGCAGTGATTGGTTTAATGGGCTGGTTATTAAGTATAACTATTTCAAATCAGTATGCCCGTATATCTGAACTTCCTTGTCCCAGGCTTAGTTGTCTAGGATGTTTCATGCAGCCGGCAGAAGCTCTAAGGAGTCCATGGATAGGAAGATAAAAGTAATGTGTAAATTGTGCTAATTTCTATGGCGCTACCCAGAATCCTTGTTAGCATCTTAACCACTATATGATGTGACCATGGTGTGAATGAAGCATGATTGGGGGATCTTCTAAGACAAAATGATACACTAATGGGTTCTCTATCTTTATACTTACGAGGGGACATGAGGAGGGGGCTTTATTGTTTATCTTGTTTGCTCCACCAAATTTATAGCATACTAGATTTTCTGCATGCTGCAATCTGCCATAAGACTAATTAGGAACGGCAAAGGACAGATGGAGGATACATAATATTAAAAAAAGCAGAAGACATGGGAACTAAATAACTTTGAAGTCTCAATTTACATTGTTTAAATAAATACCTTTCAAGCTGCTCACATTTATTTAAATGCAAAAATATTTATTTTATTAAATGGCATAAATCACCAATGTTTAATCTGTTAAAAGTATCCGTCATTTGTTCATTTCTGCTCAATGTGTGACTGCATCCTTACGTTAATTGACCAGCAAGTAATATGGTGATAACGTATTTACTGACTAAGGGCCTCATGCAGTAAGCCCCGATAAGGCTTTTTCGGCATTTTATAGCCGTTTTTTGCCCTCCTGATTCAGTAAGCCCCGATAAGTGGGAATTATCGGCAACTTTTCTTCCGAAAAAAAATTTTTCGCCACCCGGCTGCCGATAAGCCACTTATCGGGACTTTTTTTTCCCGCCTGAATTCAGTAAGCCCCGATCAGCTTTTCTGTGCTGATCGGCAGGCCAGATTGGAGATTTTATGGCCAATCCAGCCCGCCAACTAAAGTTGGCAACTTGCTGAAGGAGAAGCATCGGCAAGGGCGACACTTACGAAAAATCAGCCCTTCTTCCTGCCTGTGATTGATGCCGGGGGTCTCCGGAGCTGATACCCGCACCGGAGCCCCCCGGCATGCATCCGAGGCAGGAAAAAGGCATTTAAAAGCCACTTCATTACCTTAGCGGCTAACCGCTAAGGCAATGAAGGGGTTAACCCACCGTGCCAGCATTATTGTGGGTAGCGGGGATGGGTGAGGGGGGTATTTGGCCCTGGGTGTGAGTTTAGGACTTGCGGGGGGGATGCGGGGGCACTTAAACCCTTCACGACCGTAGCGGTTAATACCGCTATGGTCCTGAAGGGGTTAAGGCCTCCCGCTACCCACCCGCAAGCCCTAAACAACCACCGTTAGGGCTAATGCCCCCTTCACACACCCCCACTACCCACAATAATAAAAAAAACACACCCCAGCCCCACAATAACTAATTAAATAAATAATTAAATAATTATATATATATATATATATATATATATATATATATATATATATATACCCAACAACACCTATACCCCCCTAACATACAGTATAGTAATGGGCAGAATGACTATTATCCACAAATGGATAATAGTGCAGTTGTCCATTTACAATACATACACAACAATAAAGACTTTAAATACATATAGCACTCACCCATGTCCCACTGCCACGATGAAGGCCATCCTCATCTTCATCCTGCCCATGCCCCATCCGCTTCTGCAAAACAAACACAAGAATTACAACATCCAAATTAATGTCCCCTAACCCCTTAATCACCATAGCGGTTATTAACCGCTACAGTTATTAAGGGGTTAAGCCACCATCACCCACATACCCTCCCCCACAAAGCCCCCCAACCACCCTCACCCAATACCCACAGGGGAGTCCTACCAAATACCCTTGGGCCTAATACCCCCTCCCCCAGCACATACAGTACAATAATGTGCCAAATAACTATTATCCACATAGGGATAATACATTATTTGGCCATTATTAAACATATTCAATACCGTTAAAATGTAAAGAAAATTGTACTAACCTCATCAATAAGAAGTCTCCGTCGCCAGCATCATCCTTGGGGTCCGTTGCCAACATTAGTAATAGCCACAACATTTGAATATCATTAACATAACACTGAACCCCTTAATCACCTTATCGGGTACTAACCTGAAAGGTAATTAAGGGGTGAAGCCATCCTGCAATGCCTACAACAGTTATGCATAACATCCTCAGTGAAATAAAAACCAATTGCCTAACCAAATTCCATTTAATCATTCAATCTGTAGGCTCACATGCCTCATAAAACATTGCATTTACAGTGTATACTTGTAGCATAACATGTAAACTGCATGTACACGCTGCAAATCAATGTTAACAATACAATAATCTCACTCAAATCGCCATACATCACAAGAAGTATATTATTTAATCCAATAAACTCACCATCAATGAATTACCACACATCACTTACATCCCTAAACAATTAAAATACCATCCATACCAATTACACAATGAACTAAAGCTATCCTAACAGAGAACAACTTCAAAACATAGTCAAAAGTACACCAACAATTACAATATACTCAAGCAAGGCTTTCCATATCCTACTGTACGGCCTGGAAGCCCAAAACTTACATCTGTCTAAAAATAAAATACATTTAGCACACATCAATGCATAGCCACAATGATTAACAATACAGAATTAGAAGCTTTAACAACACTATCATTTCTTACCCTGTATATATATCTGTACACATACATACAGACATACATACAGTGGGAAGAAATGATATGCATTATAAAAAATGAAAACATGAAAAAGCAACAAAAAAAACAGTTACATTAAGAACATTTCTTTATTTAACTTACCATTACTTGCCCCCACCGACTCCCGTTGATCAGCTTACTCACGTACCAATCCACGACACCATCCACGACACCATCCACGACACCATCCACGACACAATCCAGGAACAAATCCACGAACCAAACCAGGAACCAATCCAAGACCAAGTGCAGGAACCAATCCAAGAACAAGTGCAGGAACCAATCCAGGAAGCAAGCCACGAAGAAATCCAAGAAACAATCCACGACACGATCCAGGAACAGGAACCCATAAAAGAAAAAAAACATAACAAATTAAACATTAAAATAATAAAACATGACAATCAAGGGTTGTACTAGTTTTATTCTTAGTGAATCTGTATTAAAATACCTTGTTCCGGGGTCTTCTTGACGTCCGGTGCCACGCCCTGGTCTTCAATCTTCAGGAGGAGGTCCGTCCTCCTCGGCATCTGCCTTCAAAATGAGACGACATAGGCTTTTAAAGGCCTATGACGTCACATTTGTCGTCATATGGTTCCCACGGCCCTGATTGGGCCGTGAAAACCATGTGTTTTGGCCGATGTAAAAAAATTGATGACGTCACTTAAAGGCAATGCCAGCACAGCCAATCAGAATGGCTTTGCTGCTATTGCCTTTAAGAAAACGTCATGAAATGACACATGGCCGGACTCACATGGTAAGCCAGCCAATCAGAGTAGGGATGGAGTTCCCACGCTCTGATTGGCTGGCTTACCATGTGAGTCCGGCCATGTGTCATTTCATGACGTTTTCTTAAAGGCAATAGCAGCAAAGCCATTCTGATTGGCTGTGCTGGCATTGCCTTTAAGTGACGTCATCAATTTTTTACATCGGCCAAAACACATGGTTTTCACGGCCCAATCAGGGCCGTGGGAACCATATGACGACAAATGTGACGTCATAGGCCTTTAAAAGCCTATGTCGTCTCATTTTGAAGGCAGATGCCGAGGAGGACGGACCTCCTCCTGAAGATTGAAGACCAGGGCGTGGCACCGGACGTCAAGAAGACCCCGGAACAAGGTATTTTAATACAGATTCACTAAGAATAAAACTGGTACAACCCTTGATTGTCATGTTTTATTATTTTAATGTTTAATTTGTTATGTTTTTTTCTTTTATGGGTTCCTGTTCCTGGATCGTGTCGTGGATTGTTTCTTGGATTTCTTCGTGGCTTGCTTCCTGGATTGGTTCCTGCACTTGTTCTTGGATTGGTTCCTGCACTTGGTCTTGGATTGGTTCGTGGATTTGTTCCTGGATTGTGTCGTGGATGGTGTCGTGGATGGTGTCGTGGATGGTGTCGTGGATTGGTACGTGAGTAAGCTGATCAACGGGAGTCGGTGGGGGCAAGTAATGGTAAGTTAAATAAAGAAATGTTCTTAATGTAACTGTTTTTTTTGTTGCTTTTTCATGTTTTCATTTTTTATAATGCATATCATTTCTTCCCACTGTATGTATGTCTGTATGTATGTGTACAGATATATATACAGGGTAAGAAATGATAGTGTTGTTAAAGCTTCTAATTCTGTATTGTTAATCATTGTGGCTATGCATTGATGTGTGCTAAATGTATTTTATTTTTAGACAGATGTAAGTTTTGGGCTTCCAGGCCGTACAGTAGGATATGGAAAGCCTTGCTTGAGTATATTGTAATTGTTGGTGTACTTTTGACTATGTTTTTGAAGTTGTTCTCTGTTAGGATAGCTTTAGTTCATTGTGTAATTGGTATGGATGGTATTTTAATTGTTTAGGGATGTAAGTGATGTGTGGTAATTCATTGATGGTGAGTTTATTGGATTAAATAATATACTTCTTGTGATGTATGGCGATTTGAGTGAGATTATTGTATTGTTAACATTGATTTGCAGCGTGTACATGCAGTTTACATGTTATGCTACATGTATACACTGTAAATGCAATGTTTTATGAGGCATGTGAGCCTACAGATTGAATGATTAAATGGAATTTGGTTAGGCAATTGGTTTTTATTTCACTGAGGATGTTATGCATAACTGTTGTAGGCATTGCAGGATGGCTTCACCCCTTAATTACCTTTCAGGTTAGTACCCGATAAGGTGATTAAGGGGTTCAGTGTTATGTTAATGATATTCAAATGTTGTGGCTATTACTAATGTTGGCAACGGACCCCAAGGATGATGCTGGCGACGGAGACTTCTTATTGATGAGGTTAGTACAATTTTCTTTACATTTTAACGGTATTGAATGTGTTTAATAATGGCCAAATAATGTATTATCCCTATGTGGATAATAGTTATTTGGCACATTATTGTACTGTATGTGCTGGGGGAGGGGGTATTAGGCCCAAGGGTATTTGGTAGGACTCCCCTGTGGGTATTGGGTGAGGGTGGTTGGGGGGCTTTGTGGGGGAGGGTATGTGGGTGATGGTGGCTTAACCCCTTAATAACTGTAGCGGTTAATAACCGCTATGGTGATTAAGGGGTTAGGGGACATTAATTTGGATGTTGTAATTCTTGTGTTTGTTTTGCAGAAGCGGATGGGGCATGGGCAGGATGAAGATGAGGATGGCCTTCATCGTGGCAGTGGGACATGGGTGAGTGCTATATGTATTTAAAGTCTTTATTGTTGTGTATGTATTGTAAATGGACAACTGCACTATTATCCATTTGTGGATAATAGTCATTCTGCCCATTACTATACTGTATGTTGTGTATTGCTGCTATGTTTATTGGGGGCATTTGTCCCCAATAAACATGCTACTATGCGTTAACCCCTTCATTGCCTTAGCGGCTATCCGCTATGGTAATGAAGCAGCATTAATGTATTTTAATAATATTGTGCGGAAGCAGGAGGCCCCCTGAGCTGAAGCGCATTTATTTGTGGCTCAGAGACCCCCTGCCTCCCGAGTTACAGGCCCCGGTTTGGGCCATCGGTTACAGTGTGGACGCCATGTTTATTGCGGGGACGCTATAAACATGGCGGCGACGCTGCCACCCGATGACACATACCGGGGCCTGTAACTCGGGAAGCAGGGGGTCCCTGCTCCACAAAGCAATGCGGTTCAGCTCAGGGGACCCCCTGCTCACTGTACAGTATAATTAAAAAGACATTCATGCTGCTTCATTACCGTTGCACATAGCCGCCAAGGTAAGGAACGAGTCTTTATTGATGTGTGTGTGTTTTATTTATACTGTACATGTGCAGAGGGTCTCCGGAGCAGAACCGCGTTGGTTTGAGGTCCGGGGACCCCCTGCCCCCCGAGATACAGGCCCCTTTATGGGGTGCCGGTATCCCTCTGGTTTGTTTACAGGTCGCGGTCACGTGATCGGGACCTTTAAACGCCGAGGGATACCGGCACCTCATAAAGGGGCCTGTATCTCGGGGGGCAGGGGGTCCCCGGACCTCAAACCAACGCGGTTCAGCTCCGAAGACCCCCTGCACATGTACACTATGAATAAAAGTTGTTTTTAAAAACTTTTTTTGGTGCCGAAGTTTGCGCTGAGAGAGCGGCTTGTCTCTCTCAGCTGCAAACATCTATCGGCACCAAAGGCTTATTGGGAGCCTTATCGGGAGCCAGGCTGTATCGCCACAGGTCATCGGCAGCTTTGCTTTCGCAGTGCTTCAGCAGGGATCGGAAGGATTCGGCCCTTACTGAATACTGCGAGGGCAAATCGCCCAAAAAAAACATTTTCGCAATTCGTGCCGAAAATTTTGTATCGGGGCTTACTGCATGAGGCCCTAAGTGATGTTTTAGGTGCAATCTTAGACCACCTCGCTTACTTCTTCAGGTCTAACCTTTTCTATAAAACGAAGAAGAATTTGAAAAGATAATACTTAATAATGCCGTGAAGTTAATGGTAGTAAGATCTAACAGAACGTACTTTTACTGGTATCATTGCGCTTCGACCCCGGGATAAGATGCATTTAATTATACATATCACTCTGCCAGAAAACATGTGTGATATAATGCTCTGCAACAAAGGAAACTTGCATAGCTAACATCTGTACAGAACAAACACTGTGCAACAAAGCACACACATGCCCCTATTCAATACAATGAACTGGCAGTATGGTGCTTTATGGCTAAGCACTGCTTGTTAAAAATGGCTTTAAGCCAGAGCAAGAAGATTGCTTTATTGCATATTGAATAGCAGCGAAAGTCAGAATTGATGAGTTGAAGGGCCTCTAGAAACATACAGGGCATTATTCACTAAGTGGAGCTACACCATAAGACAACTTTTAGCGTAAGAAGACAACTTATGGCCCATGGACGTTTTCTTCTAGAGCAGCAGTGCACAAACTGGGGGGAGCGCCCCCCTGGGCGCGGGGTTTACAGAGGCCCCACGCGCTTCCCGAAGACACTTAAATTAAGTGCCTGGGAAGCAGCGAAGGCCTATGTAAACCTTACTTACCGTGGTTCAGCCGGCACCTGGAGACGAGTTGCCATGGCAACGCAGCGTCAAATGACGCTGCGGGGTCATGTGACGTTGCGTTGCTATGGCAACGTGACGTCATGACGCCCAGACGCCGGGAACCACGGTAAGGAGGGAGGGGGGCGCGCAGAGAGCAGGACAGCCGGCAGGGGGGCGCAGGGGAAAAAGATTGCGCTCCCCTGTTCTAGAGTGTCACAGCTTAATATATATGTCTATAATGCAACAGCAAACATTTATCACTTTACTTGCAGTACCCATCATCTAGCTAAAAGATAGTGTGATTTGCCTAAGTTTTTCTTACCAGCTATATACAGAATGACGTTAATGTCAAGCAATATAAGATCAACTTTAGCAAAAAACAAAAGCCCAACATCCTTTCAATATGATGCTTATGTGATTCATAAAAGGCCACAGAGTAATAAATAGAAAGATTGCATCATATAAACACCTGATATTTCTGGACACTTTTTATATGGCCTGTAAATAAGTAGCTTTTATAACAGAATGTATATACAAACACAGAGGTTTTCTTTACTGTATACTCGTACTGCAATCTGATCAGCATTTACTCCTGCATTCTGGATGTAAAATTGCATCATAATTACAGGCAAGTTAAGGTAAAATCAATTTCTTTTTCTAAGCCAAGCCATAAATGACAACTCTCTGGGCCACATTTAAAATTGATTTGTAATTTCAGTCATGTCGTAAAAGCCCATTTTCCTCGTAAAATCCCCAAATGCAACCTGTATGTTACCGCTACCTGTCCATGTGCTTTACAGGTTTATTAAAGTGACACTCAAATAATAGCCTTTAATGGTTTTGTTCTCCTGTTGTCTACTAACTGTTAAAAAAATGCTATTGTTGTATTGTACTGCTTGCAATTTCCTAAACTATTGTTAAAAATGGTTTTATCTGGACCAACTGAAGTCAAATTGTTAAGGGACCGGTATAAATTGACTACAGCTATTACGCAAAACTGAGGGAGCAGTATCATTAACGATTCAATTCATCCAGTCAATGATTATTTAGCTAATGCTGCAGATCACGCTGAAAAGGCATGCTCTCTATATTCAAATATTAAGGGGGTTATGTATCAAAGGCTCAAGGATACAAAACCTCCACCAAATGTATCAAGGCTAAACAATACCGCTGATCCCTGTGAGAATTCAATCAATCTGTTTTTTCCCCATCAGTTTTGTAGCTGGGAGACTTTCATACATAAACCCCCTATAGGGGATATTTATTTAAACATTAAAAAATGAATTGTGGTTGGGCTGTGTGACATCTCTAAGCTGGCCACTGGTTTTCATTAAACAGTTCACCTTGTGAACGTTACTGAAAAAAAACAGAACCTATATAACTAGACGAACACAGGGGAAGTTCCCAGCACTTAAAGCTGCAGTTCAGTCAATATCCTGCATGTGTTTTTTTTTTAAATAAATCAGTTCTGAAGTAAGAAAAAATACTTTTAGCATTTTCTGTTTTAAAAAAAACAACTTTTAAAGACCAATTTTCTTGTATTCTATTTTAACAGCCATTTGCTAAGGCACTGCCCCTTCATGTCCTGTCACAAGCCCTGGCACACCCCTTTGTCAGCCCTGCCCTCCCTCTAGCACATGTCAGTGCAGGATTGCTCATGAATATTCATGAGCTTCCACTGAGAGACAAGCAGAATATAAACAGATCCCTTCACTAATTATGTCACCAAATTTTGACCTATCAATAGATGGAGAACAAATTGACCTGCAGCTATACAGTTCTTTAGGTAATTAGAGACTGCCCACATAAAACTATTGAAGTAAAAAAATAAATAAAAAAAAAAAAAAAAAAGACTGAACTGCAGCTTT
Source organism: Ascaphus truei (assembly GCF_040206685.1). Classification (NCBI taxonomy): domain Eukaryota; kingdom Metazoa; phylum Chordata; class Amphibia; order Anura; family Ascaphidae; genus Ascaphus; species Ascaphus truei. Next base: position 68,804,714 of record NC_134489.1, on the reverse strand, counting down.
AATAAGAATTATAGATGCAAACAACACTAGGTAATATGCCGAAAAAGGAAATGTATTTACTGTACTGATGATTGTATAGTATACAGAAAAGATAATACCAATGTAACAAACAATTGCAACTGACAATGATAAGGTATAGTAAAACCAACAAGTATATCCACATATAGCGTCAAATCAACACACTAAGGGCCTCATTCAGAGAGCGTCGATAAGGCCCTTATCGAGCACTTATCGGCCAAAATGGCTACTCGTATTCAGTAAGCCTCGATAAGTGCTCGATAACGGCCTGTATCGCCGCAAAATCTTATGACCAAAAGAAAATCGCCAATTGAGCGGCGATCAGCCGCTTATCGACCATTTTCGGAAAGATCATAAACTCGCGATTCTAGTACCCGCGAGTCGGCTGTCGCCGCCTATCGCAGCCCTAAAAGGCGATCTTCTCCCCAAATCCAATTCACCTCAAAATTTAGGTAAATTGGTGGGGAGATGCCTCGATGAGCTGCGATATGTCGGGACAAAAAAAATCAGGCCCATTTCCTGCCTCGGATTGATGCCGGGGGTCTCCGGAGCTGATAGCCATTAATACCAGCACCGGAGCCGCCCGGCATGCATCCGATGCAGGAAAAATGCATTTACAGCAACTTCATTACCTTAGCGGTTAACCGCTAAGGCAATGAAGGGGTTAAACACCCATGACAGGCTTACTGTGGCTAGCGAGGGTGGGTGAAGGGGGAATTTGGCCCTTAGTGGCCGTTTAGGCCTTGCGGGGGGACTTAACCCCTTCATTACCTTAGCGGTTAATACCGCCCAGGTAATAAAGGGGTTAACCCAACTGCTACCCACCCGCAAGGTCTAGACATCCATCATTAGGGCTAATACACCCTTCATCCACCCGTGAGGCCTAAGCACCCACCCCTGACTGACTAAACCCACCCTGTATCCGTTGAGTAGTATAGTGGTACATCATACCCATATAATAATAATAATATGGCCATGATAAGCCTCTATAGCACTCAATGGGCACCCTAATTACAATACATTAATACACAAGACACACAATATTAAAACATAACTAAACTCCAAAAAAACACACCACTAAATAAAAACAGTAGCCAGCTAATCCAATGAATACAAGCAATAACATCAACAATGAATTAATTCAACCATTAACCAATCAAAACAATTCATTCCTAAAACAACTCTGAATTATTTTATAAAGTAACCAATCAAACCAAATAATTACTAAACCAACTCAAAATTAATAGAAACAGTAACCAATCAAACCAATTAATTACTACAACATTAATGAATTCATTTAAACATTAAAATACAAAGAAATAAATTCAAACAATATCTGAAATAACCATGAAACGTATTAGCTAACACAGTACAACATTAACTACAAACAAACACCAATCGCAAACATTTTATTACCATTAAGCAGGAAAAAAACAAACAATGACATCCACATAAGAAACTGTAATTAAAAAAACCAGCAGCAATACCAAACCAGAAATCCCCCCAAATATTGTCATAATAATGTATTAATCTGTACCCTAAAGTGGTACAGATTAATACATTATCAGTCAATGTGCCTCCCCCCAAAAAATCAAAAAACACATCCAATGAAAAAACCTGTAAAAAAAAGAAATTTACAAACATTCAATATATTACTTACCATTAGAAATGGTGGCCCTCCGACTCCGAGGGTAACAGGAAGCTCACGTACCGTGAAGGCCTCCAACAGCATCCGATGCCATCCGCCATGAAGATTCGGATCAGGTACCCAAATCTTTTTTCTTTCTTTAATCACCTTCTTCTATCTTCATCTGTCACCATTTCTTGATCTTCTATCTTCATCTGTCAATCCAAAAAGCCCCGTGGTAGATCCCAACCGATGTTGTCTCGTCGTCTTCTTGTGCTCAAATGAGGCATCACGGACTTAAATATGGCTTGTGACGTCACATTTAGCCTCAAAATGGTTAACAGCCACCTGATTGGCTGTTAAAACCATGTGCAGACTTCAATTTTTTTTAAATGACATCACTTAAAGGGAATGATTCCAGCCATCAGAATGGCTGTGGTTCATTTGCCTTTAAGATGACGTCACTAAAGCCGGCGTCACATAGTATTTCAGCCAATCAGATCGTCGGAACCAATTCCACACTCTGATTAGCTGAGTACCATGTGACGCCGGCCATCTTGGATTTAGTGACGTCATCTTAAAGGCAAATGAAGCACAGCCATTCTGATTGGGTGGCACCATTCCCTGTAAGTGACGTCATTTAAAAAATAAAAAATTAAAGTCGGAACATGGTTTCAACAGCCAACCAGGTGGCTGTTAACCATTTTGAGGCTAAATGTGACGTCACAAGCCCTATTTAAGGCCGTGACGCCTCATTTGAGCCCAAGAAGACGACGAGACAACATCGGTTGGGATCTACCATGGGGCTTTTTAGATTACAACAAGAAGATAGAAGATTAAGAAGATCAAGAAATGGTTACAGATGAAGATAGAAGAAGGTGATTAAAGAAAGAAAAAATAAGATTTGGGTACCTGATCTGGATCTTCACGGCGGGTGGCATCGGATGCAGTTTGAGGCCTTGTGTATTAATGTATTGTAATTAGGGTGCCCATTGAGTGCTATAGAGGCTTATCATGGCCATATTATTATTATATGGGTATGATGTACCACTATACTACTCAATGGGTACAGTGTGGGTATAGTCAGTCAAGGGTGGGTGCTTAGGCCTCATCGGGTCAGGGTGGGTTAACCCCTTAATGACTATAGCGGTTATTAACCGCAAAGGTGATTAAGGGGTTAGGGACCATTAGAATGTCTTTATTATGTATATATGCTTTCTTGCTACGGAGGACAGAGGGACCTTCTGTTGTGGTAAGTATAACTGTATTTATTTACTTTATTTATGTATGCTAATGCAGTGTTTAATAATGGGCAAATAATCTATTATCCATATCTGGATAATAGTTATTTTGCCCATTACTGTACTGTATGGGTTTGGGCGGAGGGGGAGGGGGTGTATTGATGTTTATTCAAATGTTTTTTAATATACATGTGTTTCATAGTGTAGATGTGCAGGGGGTCTCCGGAGCTGAACCGCGTTGGTTTTATGTCCGGGGACCCCCTGCTTCCCAAGATAAAGGCCCCTTTATGGGGTGACGGTATCCCTCTGCATTGAAATGTCCCGCGTCGCGTGACCGGGACATTGTAAGGAATCCAGTCCTGGCTTTGATTATAACTTTTGCAGACTTCTGCAGTTGCAAAAGTTTCCTCTGGCAATCTATGGCACATGTGCTGCTTCTCATTGCAGCTTCTGCCCTGTGCTACATCATTGGATGAATACTCACACACCCTCCTCCTGTGATTGGATCTCCGCCCTTTATATCCTGGGCGTTGGCACTGAAACAGTGCCAAGCATAATCTCCTACCTGGACGTTACTGTCTCTGCCACAAACCGCCCCAGGCCTCTCTCCTAGCGTTCTTACCTTCCAAGTTCCTGAGTATCCAGAGGCTGTTCTTCATCCTGTTCTTTCTCCTGTGCTGAAGCGTGTTGCCAGCACCGGTACCTGCTGCATTCCCTCCTAGCAGTGGCTACCCTTCCTTTCTTGCGGCCTGCTGCTATCCCCTTGCAGTGGCCTGCCTTGGACTTCTGCGCTGAAGCGTTGGTTCTCCCCGACGCTGCCCTGCGGTGAACTTCGGCCAGCCTGCTGTCTCCTCCTGCTGAGATCGGCGTCATGGGCCGAGGCCGCTCCTCGCGCAGAAGCCACTCCCGCGCTCACGCTCCTAAGCTGAAGCGGGGAACTCCTGTCTGCTTGTTGCCGATTCCTTGCTACGACTACGACCACCTGGATGTCTTCTATCCTGACCCTGCTTCGGCCATCGATTGTCCTGTCTTCTCTTACCCCGACTTTGGCTTCAATAACGACGATGCTGCCTTCTCCAATCCTGACCCTGCGATGTACGACTACGAACTGTGCACTCCGGATCAGTCTGCGCGGACTAAGGCCGGTGGTAATGTAACCCCACCTCAGCCCCCCGGTCCGGTCCCTGTTTGTGGCGAGCATCGACGTAACAGACATTTCCTTGCATAGGAGATACCGGCACCCCATAAAGGTGCCTGTATCTCGGGAAGCAGGGGGTCCCCGGACATAAAACCAACGTGGTTCAGCTCCGGAGACCTCCTGCACATCTACACTATGAAAGAAATGTATATTTAAATAAATAATTTTCGGGCTACATTTCTGCTGTGAGCTCTCAGAGCCGCTCTCTCTGCAGCAGAAATGAATCACCGGTTTAGGCTTTTTCAGAGGCTCGATGCTCTCGCTGGCAGCAACTCGCCCGTTTTGGGAATTTTGCTAACACTGGTAATCGAGGCTTTCTGAATACCGTGATAGCAACGCCCAAAAAAGCGTAATTTTAAATGCCCTGGCAATAATTTTTATCAACCTTCTCTGAATGAGGTCCTAAGTGTAATGGGAGAAAAAAAGATACATGGGGGAGGGACTCCCTAAATAAAAGCAATAACCAGGTTGGAATAGTGATGAAAGTATCAACACACACTGAAAATACTACTCTCCCAATTGGGTGTAATAAGACAAACCGCAGCAAAAGTGCCTAAAAAACATTAGTAGCAACACTAGTAGCCCAGAGATGGACAGTCCTAAGTAGCACAACCGAGTACTATAACCAATGTCCACACAGAGTAAAGTAATCTCTATTAGAGTATCAGAACAAAGAAATCAAACCAGCAGAGGTTGAAGTTCTCTAGAATAATTTAGTAGGACTTCTCCTTCATACAGCCATGCTGACTATTACCAATAATTTTATTATCCATTAGGTATGCCTTAATATGATCTAGTACTAAACCTTCAAGTTGCTTCCCCACTATTGATGTCAGGCTTACAGGTCTGTAATTCCCTGGTTGTGATCTAGCTCCCTTTTTAAATATAGGCACCACTTCTGCTTTGCGCCAATCTTGTGGTACTGAGCCTGTGAAAATGGAGTCCTTGGATATTAAATGCAATGGTTTGGCTATTACTGAACTTAGCTCCTTAAGAACTCTTGGATGTATGCCATAGTCTACTTCTATTCCTGTATAACTTAATGAGATACCGCTCACCACCATTGGAGATAATGTATACATGGAATATTCAATTACAGCTGGTGCAAGGGGACGGTAATGACAGACAAAACATATAAGGGAAACAGAGAAGTATTCCCAGAAAAGATCCCCAATTACTGCACAGCAAAGCTGAACATAATAGGTCAGGATTCAAATACCCACTAACAATATAGAGAAATGGGCTGTATGGGGTACCATTAAGTAACCGCTCCCAATACTGTGGGAGGACAGTTACCACCAAATGCAGGTATAAAAATAAAAACTAAAAAATACTTTATTAACAATTGATATACTCGACGCAGTAACACTGACTCTAACTATCTTAAGACCAATTAAAACACTAATTCACGGGAGAGTGAGGTTAAGGGATATCTAGGGAAATTCCCAGTATAATGTCAAATAATACCTCCCTTAACTAAATGTCCTGATCTACTACTGAGACGCAGTGGGTGATTTACAGATAATTAGCTAAACTCTTGATAACGAATTCTAGCTTAAAAGACCAATATATAGTTGTCTTAAATCATAACTGGATATCTAGCAGTCATAGCCTGAATAGTTAGAGGTGCAGCACAGCGCATCACAAATGACCACAAATTCATAGCAATTCCGGTGTAATACTCAGTATACTAGATGTGAAGTACACCTAGAGGATTGATGGGGGTGGTAGCATTATCTCTGGGTGGAACATATAGGCAGTAATCATATACAAATAGTCAGATGTAACACAGCATGTATATTCAACTCCTATGTCACGCCTATACCTCCGGCAGTCTAATTACTCGCATACCAGTAATTCTCCCTCCCTCCATCAATGTAACTCACGATCATATGCAACGCAATTAGGGCTTGTCAGCATGTGGTGGACATAACGTCCATGCTACAGGCTCATACCTCCGTGATCAAAGTGCAAACATAGCCCCGCTGTAGCCCGGCTCTAGCTATCCCATCAGCAGTGATCAGGAACAATCTCACCCTAGCTCCTCCTCCACGACGACAACGCGATAACGTCATGTCCGATGTACGTTTCGCGCATAAGGGGCTGGCGCTTTCTCAAGGTCAACTGTTAATAAAGTATTTTGTAGTTTTTATTTTTATACCTGCATTTGGTGGTAACTGTCCTCCCACAGTGTTGGGAGCGGTTACTTAATGGTACCCCATACAGCCCATTTCTCTACATTGCTAGTGGGTATTTGAACCCTGACCTATTATGTTCAGCTTGCTGTGCAGTAATTGGGGATCTTTTCTGGGAATACTTCTCTGTTTCCCTTATATGTTTTGTACTTCTATTCCTGACCTAATTATGAGTTATACAGGCCTGTGCAAACTGGGACTGCCCATGGTAAACAGGGACATTTGGTAGCTTTCCAGCTACAGTACTACTTTTCACCCTCCTTTCCAGATAATAAGAGAAAGAAGGTTACAGCAGGGATGTGCAAAGTGGGGGGCGCAGGCAGGGGGAGGGGTAGGGGGTGAGGAGAGGCGCGGCTGTTACAGGGGCCCCACACTTCCCTGAAGGTATTTAAAATAAATGCCGGGGATCGCACAAGACCTCATTAACTTTTTACTTATCTTGCCTTCCAGCGACACATCTCCGTGGCAATCCGGCATAATATGACGCTGTAGGGTCACGTGACGTCACGTTGCCATGGCAACATGGTGTCAAATGACCCCGCAATGTCATTTGACGCCATAGCCGTGCAGGGGCGCGAGGCTGAGGGGAGAGGAGACAGGGGGGTGCATGAAGGAAACTTTGTGCACCCCAGGGTTACAGTATGGCTTGACCATTTCACAAAGGGAAACAGATTGAAATCCATATTTAATAAGTGGTCATCTGCCATATGACACACTTTCCTGGAGGACACTTTACAGACCATTGACTTAGTTAGGCTGCAAAGTGTCTTACGGAAAAAGACTGCTTAGTAAATATGGCTTTGTGTTTAAAAAACGCTTGTACCAATGGCAGACATAAAATCCATATAGTGGAAAATAAATGTGCCCATGAATATGGAATTCATATAATTTTGCAACTTTATGGATCAACAAAAGCATACTACATCTTCTAGATTCATTACCTCTTTTATTAGATCATCGTAAACCATTTTATAACAATAAGATTTTCATTGCAAAAAGCAAATTGTCTACAGGGCATTTAGCATCACAGGAACTAGAAAACATACAGTAGGAGATTACAGTCACAATGTACACTGGCCACCGTTCAGTGACTTTTCATATATTCAGCTCTTGGTTTTAAATGTGTTTTATGTTTTTATAGCCTTTGGAAAGCATGACATTAGCACCACTAGCAACAAAAGAAAACATGTTTGATTTAAGTCCCAAAGAAGTAAAGTTTTTTTGGAAAGAACTCAGATTTAAATCCTCTAAATGTAAAAATATTTGGAAGGGCAAGAAACTGAGCTGGCCAAAGTCATCTCTTTCAGTTACTTGCTTGTTTTGCCTTGATTGGACCTGTACTATTAAACCAGACAATCACATTTTTATTCAAATGATAGACCCAAGTAGATATGTATTTCATTCTTAATTGAGAGCAATATTATTAGTTGGCCTGTCATCCAAGTACTAAATGTAATTCCATGACAGAGTAAGGCCGCGTCCAGGCTGAGAGTGCGCGCGCACACACTTGAAAGTTGAATCACGTTATGTCAATGTCATCATCTATAGTGCGCGTGCGCTCGCACGTGCTCGTGAGCGTTCCATGAGAGAAGCTTGAGGAGACAAATTATTTTTTATTTGCCGCGCGATGGCCGGGTCACGTGAGCGGTTCGCCCAATGAGGGTGTGACGTCACGGCCATGCCCCCGAAACACCCCCAACATGCCCCCCTTGGCGCGCACAACAGCACATTTATAAATGGCCAGGAATCGCCCCAGCTACATCAGCGCATGACGTCACGGCGCTCGAGCGCGAGCCTAAGGCTGCGGCCAGGGTGGCGTTGACCGTGCAGGTGCTCATGTGCGGCGGCGCAAGCAAGCGGCAAATTCAAATTTGCTTGCTTGACAAGCAGCTAAGCACCGCAAATGCTCAGGCGCTTGCTTACGCTGGCCACACACATTGCCACAATGTGTTTCATTGCGGCCAGCGTGAGCGTGCCCGCCTGCTCAGAACCACCCTGGCCGAGGCCTAATGGTCAAATCATAAGCTTGAACATGGCTTTAAGCTATGCTTTGGTCTGTAACTGCTTATGGGTAGACAAAAGCAGAAGTAATAAGGGCTCTTAAAATATGTATTTGCTTATTGACCTACTGTACGTATCTGTACACAATTGAGCAATAGATTAAGTTCACTTTAGTCCACATTGCCAGATGTATTAAAATTCCTTTAAAATCTTTAAATGAAGATACACATATGTTCACACACATTAACACTGACACACACAGACACTGATAGACACAGACAACAGTTACTAGACACATAGGGGCCTATTCTATAAGCCTCGATAAGCCACTTATCGAGCACTCATCAGCCAAAATAGCTACTGCAAATCAGTAAGCCTCGATAAGTGGGCGATAAAGGCATGAATCGCCACATTTTTCAGCCGTCATAAAAAAATCGTCGGGTGAGCGGTGATAAGACACTTATCGGCTTGTTCTGAAACTCGTGCAATTCTAGTAGCCATGATTAGCTTATTGAGGTGAATCGCTGCTCTAGAATGGCGAGTTTTCCCCAAAATCCTCACGCCAGAAAAAGTTGGCGTGAGGCTGGTGAGAGGCGGCGAGACAGGACTTAGAAAAAAAAATGTCTACAGCTGGACATACTTGAAAACGAGAGGTAACTCTCAATGTATTACATCCTGGTAAAACTTTTCTATAAGTTAGAGCTGATTATCAGGCACCCGAGAGCCCTCTTTCCTGAGGCCCTCTGTGGCATGCCGTATTCCTTGTACTAAATTGTACAGGACTCCATTCTGTCTGTAGGGGCTCCTTACTTAAGGGGTACTGTCCCTATCTACAATATAATGAACAGAGGGGCCTGGTCTATGAAATGACTTTACTAACATTACTTATATGCACTCCCAGAGGCTCCGCTCCTCTGGATCTCCGGAAACCAAGCCTTCCAGAACAGTCCCTCCTCCTTAAATACCTCTGTCTGACGTATGCATCCCCGTAACAACCAGGGTGGGGCTCAGCATACACTAATATTGCTAATAACCTTTTAGGAGGGGGGTTACAGGGGAAGTTCAACTAACACAACATCCTGCCCTGGACTAGCTTAGTAAAGATATCTTCGGCTTTACTGAAACTATTCCTGACAGCTAATTATCCTACTCTTAAAAAACATCTAATAAGGATCATTTTCAATTTTCTAGTTCAAGAAACAGTCTGTGCTGTTTACCATTTCTTTTGCATTTTATTTTGTTGCTGACTTTAAGAACTCTTCTTGCCCTTTCAAATCTGTTTTTTATTTGTAAAATCTGCTTCATTCAGGAGATATAAGTGTTTGAAATATTACACTTGCTGGAGTTTAAAATGGAGTGTTCCCCAGAGTAAAATGTAAGCTTTATAATACGGGACGCGGAAATCCAGTATGAAAGTGAGACGTCGCTAAAACTAGTCATATCTTCTAACCTGCTTTAAGCCTTCCCATCTCCATAATATCTGCACATTTTCTTAGCATTACTTTCATTTTATAACCCAGTAACACACACCGTGATATTGAACGGCGCTCTCACACAATTTATACAAAATAGTAAGGGTGGATAAGAGAAAATTAATAGGTGATAAACTTATGGGTGAAAGTTGCTCAAAAACCTCTGGTAAGGTTTGTTTCTGAAAGTCCTCCTTTTCAAACGTCACTCCACAAAAATCCAGAGGGAGCAGGATCACCCAAAAAAGAGAAAATCATATAGTGTACACTGTATGTAATAGTGAGGAATATGTAACTAAAATCTTGATTATATGTCAGCCCACTTACAGGAAGGTGAAAAATAATTAGCCCCTCCAAACAGTGACTTATCTGCTCCTTCCTTGAGTAGTTAGCAATTTCCAGAAGTAGATAAATAAACAGCATCCTCCAATACTGGTTTAAGTGTCTCTACTTGTATAGATTAGTATGGGTGCTCCCTCAGAATAAGAGAAAAGGAGACAAGTGCAATCCAACATAGACACTTTAGTATAAAAACATGTACTCCAAGTACTCACACTAAGTACATGAAAAACAGACAATAAGTGTGGAGGAAGACGCTTGGTTTGCAGGCACAGGTCAGTGCCCCGTGTAGTTAACAATCTATTTTTTGGTGCTTGAGTCACAGGGAGATGAAGTGACTTGCCAAGGTCACAAGGAGCCGACACCGGGAATTGAATCAGTGCCAGTCAGTGTCTTTACTCACTGAGCTGCTCCTTACCTAATTTGCATACAATTGTCATGCAAGAAAATAGGACATTCTCTCTGTATGTATGTATGTATGTATGTATGTATGTATATACACATTATATTCCCTGCTTTCCCATGCTGCTAGTCTAAGTATGCTATCATAGAAGATAAACAGGTTTGTTTGGCTTGTTTGTTTGGCTTGATTTGGCCTTCTGAAATCAGTGCTGGCTACATTTGCAAAACTGAGCTGTCTCTGAATAAATGTTTTGATTTGCTCTGTATTGACATACAATGGAATGACGGACGGGATGGAAAAGTTTAAAAAATGTAGACTATGAGGAATACATTATTATTAGAACAGATTAAAACAAGCCCACAGAAATCAGAATATAAACAACTAAACGTCAACCCATGCAGTCTGAGATGTCAAAAAATCAGCTATCACAAAATATGTTCCGTATGTGCAGCATTCATGAGATCCGTATGAGCCGTACTTTATATACTATCTGATTTGGTAGCTTTACTGCTGAATAAAAAATAGGAATACAAAAAATATTCTTCACTGTACCAGTTAATGATCAATAGTGGCTACTGCACGTTAATGAAAAGGCTCTGTCTTTTAGGTCAAGGCTTGTTATATGGGAGGCAGTACCTTTTAGCCCTAACTAGCTACTCAAGCCTAAAGTTTTAATCAATTTTCTTGAAGATGGATCTGCAATGCCCTCTCTGGCAGCAAAGATGTTAAGCCTTTGTTAGGAAATAATGAATGAATGTGTTCTGAAGTAGAAAAGGGCAATAATGATCACAGTTTAACAACAGCAGGGTCCCCTACTTCACAACTGTAGCAGCTAGTCATGACACGTTGACCTAACCAAGATTTTTTGCACCATCTTGTCTTCACTAGGCCCAAATATGTAGGGGAGACCAGTGGCCTCCTAATTTGACAGTTTCCATTTGTTTCTGTCACCTGGCTAATACATATGGTTAGTAATTATTATAGGGAGTATCTATCTCCTGTTGTCCTACATTGCCCCAACACTTTCCAAAGTGGTAAAGCAGATGGCTCTACTACTTTAACCAGACTCTCACAATAAACCACTTGTTGCCTACATGGGTGCATCAAGTCAACTTTGATAAAATCTGCTAAATGTTATACAACTGTTTATGATTCAACCAAATATACTATTAATTTACCATTTACTGCAAAGTGCAAAGAAGCGATCAATCTGAAAACAGAATTAAAATTGTTAACTGGCCATATGATGACACCTAAGCCTCCTCATAATATAGCCACACATCAAGTGAGTTATTGACTGTTAGAGGGAAGTATATTGCATTTACCACATCTGCCAGTAAAGGAACTAGAGTAGTGCCTTCATATTTTAAATATAACAGAATTATTAATGAACACAAGTTTTGGATTTGTGTTTGGATGTATTGTTAGGGCAAAGGAGAAAACATGGCATACAAATAACGCATTCTAAGAATCAAGAGATTCAATGTAATGTGACTTACCAAATATTCCTGGTCAAGCATTAAAATCAACAAAGACACAATAAATATGGAAACAATATAAAATATTTAATTTTAACAAAACATTCATATATACAAGAAAACAAACATCATTGACTTATCTGATGCAAATCACAATTTTGTATCTCAAAACATAATGAAACGTTGAATTTTCAAATCATTTTGCTTTATGTACGGTGTGAAGCTTCAAAAATGTGCAGCACCTACTTTCAACTGTATGAAAGCGAGCTGGTTCGATAAGTCACCTCTTCCTACAACAAACAATTTAAAAAACACTCAGGTTATTTTGCGTAACCTTAACCTAATTTAACGTTACGTGAATAGTAACACTTATCCACTAAAGGGGATAACCTATCACTAACCCGGTGTAACTCCTTGAAATAGCATATGGTTACATTTTTCCGACTCTTAGTGCTAATGATATGAAAAAGAGGCGTTCCCTCTTACATCTCATATCCATTAAAGGCTGTTCAGTTTAATGCAGGGAATTAAATGTCACTCATTTACTTACCTAAAGGTGGCATTACTGCTAAAATATAGGTTCTCTCACTCTCTCTTTCACTCTCACTCTCTCTCAGGCCTTGCCCCCGCTGCCTGCTACAGCGTCTGCTGTGGCGGACGCTGCGCTCACGAGAGCCCTCCCCGCAATGGCGCCGGGCCCGCTGCGAGGGGGGGCCGCAGCGCTCGCGCGAGAGCTACTCCTGCTCTCAATAGAATTGAGAGCAGGAACTCGCGTCGAGCGGCTAGGCACGCCCCCCGGCGGTTCAGCCAATGAGGGCGAACCTGCCGGGTGACGTCATGGCCGCGCCCCCGTCACTCCTCCGCCACGCCCCCCCCCGGTCTCTGCTCCTGCAGTGAGCTGCAGACCGGGGAATCGCCGGAACGCGCAGCCAAAAGCGCGGGCGCGCATTACAGCGCCGTGACTGGGGCCTTAGCCTCACTCTCTCTCTCTCACTCTCTCTCTCTCTCTCACTCTCTCACTCACACTCTCTCTCTCACACTCATTCACTCTCTCTCACACTCTCTCACACTCTCTCACACTCTCTCACTCTCTCTCACTCTCTCTCTCTCTCACTCTCTCACTCTCTCACTCTCTCACTCAGTAACGCACCTTTAGGCCTCGCTCAGACAGGCTGCTACGTCCACGCACTTGCGTGCGCGCCTCCGCCGCGTGCTCCTGCAGCCCAGCGATCTGGGCTCAAACTGCAGGAGTTGGGTCGTGGCGTTTGGGTTGCGGGATTTGGGTCGTAACGAACACGTTGCAGAGCTGGTTCTTCTTTATTGGCTGAACCAGCTCACGTGACGCGGCTGCAGCCCCAAATGTCAATGTGGGTTGTGGCGGCAAAATGTCGCAGCGTCAACGCTGTAGTTTGTCGATACAAGCAGGTTCTAGTGTGACAACTGTCATCCACTAGCCTCAAAGCATGCCGATCAAGCGCGCGCACGTCGCAACGCAGCCTGTCTGAGCGAGGCCTACGCTAATGCAATGTAGTGTTAACTTAACTGGACGTTAAGCCTATGCTATTGAGTTAAAAAACAACTGTTGTGTTTGCATGTAATTAGCTTTGTGGATATGCGTTAAACTGAGGGCAAATAACGTCAGTCACTATTTTAGGTAACCTAACAGTATTTGCCCTGCTTTTCAGCTTGGGATAACTGGGTTATTGCTGCTTTTGATGCAAAACATCTCTTAGCTCTGAATTTGCTTGGTGCTAAATTCACTTAGCATTATTTTAATGTGAAATGTATCAAAATACAAAGCCCCTAGTTGCAAATGTAAAACGATATGTACACATGCCTCATGTAGGTTATACCATATTCTACTAATTAAATTAAGAAAACTGTGTCTAAGTAAAGGTATCATATGACACCTTGTTTTCAAAGACAACATATGAGATAAAGACACATTACTAACTGTTCAGATTATTTTTGAAAGAATCTACTACCAAATGATTTCTGAAATTGCAAATGAAACATTAAAATGTGTTTGGCATATTAAAAAAAAAATATTTGAAAAATATGTATTTCTTCTGTTTGTATTGTATATTAAGTTTACTCTTAATTACCTGTGCCTGATATTTCAGTTTAGTAATGTTAAGGGTTCATCATTTTAATAGGATGGCTTTGCACCTCTTTCTAATCATCAGAACAGCACTATTATAATTTGGAATTTAAAGGTGCAATCCGATGTAGTCTGCTAGAAAGCAACTTTTTGTTCTAACCATGCTAATTGCAAAACGTTGCATGCATTCATTTTTTTGTATATTGAATACAAATTGAATTTCTTAAGGGCCTGGAATGGGAACGTGTTTGTCAGAAGTGTTTACCCTGTTCTTATCAGGCAGTCATTAAAGATAAGTGGAGAGGGAAAGGGATGTGGATGTACAAGCACTCACTGAACACACAGTAACATCAGACAAAGGGGAGGCATGGAAAAGAAGCTAATGTACACTGAAATAAAATCTGAAAAATAAAATGCACATTTAAAGATCACAAGCCACACAAAAAATGAACAGAAAACTATTTAGCAAAAAGAGTTACACATCAATCTCAATAGTATACATTAGTCCAACAAAATTAGGAGTCAATTACAGTATTCGAGCAGAGCATCGTGTCTCTGGAAACGATCACGTTTTGGGACAGAGGCCACAAGGAAATGTTGGAGTAATTTATACGGCTAAAACTGATGTGGAACTCTTTTTAGCAGTATTGTTTGCCTGTATGTTTTTTGTGACTAATGAGCATTAAATGTGGATATTGCTGTGCATTCAAGGCCGGTGCAAGGGTATTTGGCGCCCTAGGCGATCCTTCAGCTTGTGCCCCCTCCCCCCTCCCACACACAATTAACTTTCAGATTTTTTTTAAATATCTAACAGAAAAATGTAAATGTTATATCTAATACATTTATTCATAAACACTCCCCATTCTCTCTGTCATTTTCTCCCCCTCTCTCTATCATTCTCTCCCACCCTCTTTCTGTCATTCTCAGCCCCCCTCTCTCTGTAATTCTCTGCTCCCCTATCTCTGTCACTAGCCACCCCTGTCACTGTCATTCTCTTCCCCCTCTCACTGTCATTCTCTCCCCCTCTCTCTGTCATTCTCTCCCCCCCCTCCCTCTCTGGCATTCTCTCTTCCCCTGACACACAAAACAGAATAAATACACACAGGACACCCACAGAAAACACACACACATACACACACAAAACAGGATACACAGGACAGAGACACACAGCCCTCCCCCAGGCTCCTTGCACCTCCTACTGATTGGCGGCTGCTGGGTAAGGCAGCCAATCAGGATCAAGGAAACTGCCCAACCCCGTAGCAATGGCCCTGCTCTTTCCCTGCTCTGAAAGATGAGGGGAAATCCCCCCACTAAGCAACTTAGCGGCTGCCGCCCTCCAAATTCTGCCACCCTAGGCGGCCACTTTGTTGGCCTAATGGATGAACTGGTCCTGTGTGCATTAGTTTCTTTTTAATGTTAAACTTTATGGAGGTATAGGTTGCCATACCTCTTTTTTTGCTAATTAGCACTTCAAATGTTCTCATTTTTATTTCTTTGTTTTTTTTTGTTCTCTTTGAGAGTTTAGTGTGCAGCATGTTCCTATCATTTGCACCCTATAAAAGAGAAGCCAGAGTATATTAACTTAAACATATTTCTTTAAATACTCATAAGTAAAAATGCAGCAATCACCCATCCTAAACATGTCATTGACATTAATTCACTTTGGTTCTAAGAAGGTGTGACATGGTGAAGTCATTCGCTGATAATAATGCATGGGAAACATACCTCTGACGGCTGAAACCAGCAGTCAGAGGGTTAACACAGTCAGAAATACCTGGTCAACCAGGACTGAGTTAAGTCAGCTGTCAGGCAGCTGTATAAGGTGCCAGACCTAAGCAGGAAGGGGAAGAGACTTTTCCAAACCAGGAAGTATGCCAGAGGCTCTGGTCCCCCAGACAGAGGATTGCCACGAGCAGAGACGAGCCTGCTGGACACAGCCCTGTCTAGAAGGAACCAGCCTTTCAACCCTGCAGAGGGATTAAACCTGCTGTTGCAGTATCCAGGAGGGATTACTTGGACTCTCTTGGGGCGGAGTTCCCCAAACACAGATAAGAACTTTTATATTTTCATGCCAGGCATTTGCATAATGTTTGACCTGGAAGTAGGCTAGCAACCCAGGGGGATAGCTAGGGACCTACTGTATAGTTAATCTCCCATGGGGAGTAGAGGTTTATTTTATGATTTGTTTTCCTTAAAGAAACGGGTGTGCCTATTAATTGTTTGATTGTGGAAAATAAACCACTAAAGTTAAAACCTTACCCACTGTTTGGGACTCTTCCCGACCCCACTGCAAGGTGTCCTGCCAGGGATTGAACCTTTTAGTTCTTTATGAAATGACAGTCCTACAATGGATTCATGTGATTTTTCTTTAGTATTAATCATCCCATGCTATGTATTTTCTCATGAATACTATGGTTTGAAGTTATTTTCCATGTAATTGACTCTTCCATGTATTTATTTACTGACCCCATGAAAATTACTCTTTGGTGTGTAATCTTCATGCTCCCTTCTTCCCTCTCACATTCCCACACACCTAATACATGTCAGCTACTCAGCAGTGTATGTGGCACTGTCTGGAGATGAGGAGGCTGCGATCTGCCTCTCCTCTCTCCTCTGTGCTGGGCTGACAAACTGGCTGAGCAGTATTTCCCCTGGGGGCCACAGGTCTATAACACACTTCTGATTCCAAGTTTACACCCATGAACTTTGAAGCATGGTTTGCCCTACATACAGGTACTACAAGTGCTTACGATTGTCAGCCTCCCAAAGGAGACCGTAAAGGAAAGGAAAATCACTAGGATGGGAGACCATTTCCTACAGCAAAGATACACCAAACCAGAGGTTATAAACTGTAAGGAATCCACTACTGGCTTTGACTTTTGCCTTGCAGACCTGTGCAGTTGCAGGCTTCCTCTGGCAATCTATGGCACAGGTGCTGCCTCTCATTGCAGCTTCTGCCCTGTGCTACTTCATTGGAGGAATTCTCACACACCCTCCTCCTGTGATTGGATCTCCGCCCTTTATATTCTAGGCGTTGGCTCTGAACCAGCGCCGAGCATAGCTATTCCTACCTCTATGTTACTGTCTCTGCCACAAACCACCCCAGGCCTCTCTCCTAGCGTTCTTACCTTCCAAGTTCCTGAGTATCCAGAGGCCTGGTCCTGGACGTCTGTGCTGAAGCGTTGTTGCCAGCACTGGCCTGCTGCTATCTCCTTGCAGTGGCCTACCCTGGACGTCTGTGCTGAAGCGTTGATGCCAGCACTGGTAACTGCTGCATTCTCTCCTAGCAGTAGCTACCCTTCCTGTCCTGTGGCCTGCTGCTATCTCCTTGCAGTGGCCTACCCCGGACGTCTGTGCTGAAGCGTTGATGCCAGCACTGGTACTGCTGCATTCTCTCCTAGCAGTAGCTACCCTTCCTGTCCTGTGGCCTGCCGCTATTCTCCTGTAGTGGCCTATCCTGGACGTCTGTGCTGAAGCGTTGATGCCAGCACTGGTACTGCTGCATTCCCTCCTAGCAGTAGCTACCCTTCCTTTCCTGCGGCCTGCTGCTATCTCCTTGCAGTGGCCTGCCCTGGACGTCTGTGCTGAAGCGTTGATGCCAGCACTGGCCTGCTGCTATTCTCCTGCAGTGGCCTACCCGGGACGTCTGTGCTGAAGCGTGTTGCCAGCACCGGTACCTGCTGCATTCCCTCCTAGCAGTGGCTACCCTTCCTTTCCTGCGGCTTGCTGCGATCCTCTTGCAGTGACCTGCCTTGGACTTCTGCGCTGAAGCGTTGGTTCTTCCCGACGCTGCCCTGCGGTGAACTTCGGCCAGCCTGCTGTCTCCTCCTGCTGAGATCGGCGTCATGGGCCGAGGCCGCTCCTCGCGCAGAAGCCACCCCCGCGCTCACGCTCCTAAGCTGAAGCGGGGCACTCCTGATTTCCTGTTGCCGAACTCCTGCTTCATTAACGACGATGCTGCCTTCTCCAATCCTGACCCTGCGATGTACGACTATGAACTGCGCACTCCGGATCAGTCTGCGTGGACTCAGGTCGGTGATTATATAACCCCACCTCAGCCCCGCGGTCCGGTCCCGGTTTGTGGCGAGCATCGGCGTAACAGTATGCTCGGCCCGTTAAAACCGGACCGCGCCGTGGCGGGGGATGGCAATTTTCCAACTGAAGTTATGTCCCGTCCTGCGTATCAGTCCCACTATGAAGGCCAGTATTTGTGTGAAGTAATACCCCTGATGGATGAAATGTTTACCTATGAAGGTTTAACCCCTTTGCAAAGACAATGCCGTTGTGATCTCTTTATTAAGGCTTACTGTATCCTGAGCTTAAAACAGTCTCTAGCCGAATGTATTCGCTCCCCTGATTCCCCTTTAACCTGGGATAATGTGAACCCTATGGAACTGGCCGACGCCCAAGAGGCAATCTATGCCCTGGCCTCATCACTGGACATTCATCTAGTAGAACAGAGCGCCCTCCTCATGTTGGCTCAGTCTCAAGATACACTCCATGTATTTTCCTCAACACTAGACACTCACATAATAGAACAGGATCCCCTCCTTGCCAGCTATGCTGCTGCTTGGCAGATTCTCTGTGCTACCAGTCCTGTTACTAAACCTGTGGGGTTACCTCTCTCTCCTAAGAATGGTCAAACCATTTCTCTGTCGCTGCCCGCTAAGGAAGAAGCTGCCACGCTCCCTAATCCTGAGTTAACCTCCCTAAGTTCTGTCCCTGAGGTTATTTCGGTCTTAACCCCTGCTAGTCAGGCTTATGCGTTCCCCACTGTAAATCCCTGCAGTACCCAGGTCAGTGTGTCTTCCCTAGCACCAGAGAATGAATCCTGTTTGCCCTCTTTTCCTAAACCAAAAATTCTAAGCTCTGTTTCCGAGGTTTTTTCTGTATTAACCCCTGCTAGTCTGCTCTGTGAGGTTCCTACTGTTAACCCTAGTATTCCGCAGTCTAATGATAGGTCCCTAGGGCAAGAGGCAGAACCCCCTATGACCCCACTCTCGGAGACTAGCTTCTATTTCTCTGATTCTCAGGTACAGAGTAATTTAACCCTTGGGGTTTTTCCTATGTTAACCCCTGCAGGTCAGCCCTGTGAATCTTCCTTGGTAGATCCCTTTAGTTCGTCAGTCAGGGATACCTCCTTAGCCTCAGAGGATCAACCCCTTTTGTCCTCTGACTCGGCTAAAATTCTCGGGGTTATGCCCCCTGAACTTTCGGCAATAATACTGGCTCCAGTAAAAAGTACTCTGGAGCCGTTTGTTTCTCTAAACCTGTTCGCAGAATCCCTACTCCTAGGTATTTCACTCACCCCGTCTGTCACTCAGAGAGCTGAGACCCCTGCTTCTGAGCATAGACCCCTTTTCGTGGAATCTGTTGTCGTTTCTGATGTCCCAGACACTCCTTCCCAAATACCCACTTCAGAGACCAGCACAGGCGTGGTTACCCCACTTGCACTGTCTGAGTTCTCCTCTTCTCAAATCCTAGGGTTTAAAGCGAACAGTACATATTATGCTCCTTTCCAAGTGACCCCTACTGAGATCAGCGTATCTGCTGTTGCTCCCTCAGTACCATTAAAGTTAGGGCCCTTCTTTTTGAAGGATCAGGCTTTCAAGTTTGAGACTCCCTTTATCCCTGACTTTGTAAATCTGCAGTCCCTTCTCACTGTAGTTAAAAGTTCTCCAGCAGCCGCTGAGTTAAGCTTTGCCGCTGCCAAATCTTCTGTTATAGAAGCAACCTTGCCTAGCTTACTTCTGTCTGTCCTATCTGTGATGCCTATCACCTTTACTAAAATTTCTGTTTTGCAAGGTATTTCTCCTATTAAATCTGTGATACCTGCAATTCCTTTAATCAGTTCCAAAACCCCTGTCACTAAGTCTCCCATGGAGTCTGATGTCCTCACTAGGGATTCTCAGGGACCCAATTCTGTAACAAGCAAGATATCCCTTGTGTCTGTTGGAGAGTTTACCCCAGTTTCTCTCACGGATCATGCCACAGCCTCCGGGATGATTAAAAATGACTTAAAGTCTGGGATGCCCATTCCTGTAATAATACTGTTTTACGCTGATTCGCCCACAGTATTCGGGGTATCCACTACTGACTGTATGTCTACTACCACGAACTCAGGGGTATCGCATTTGGAACGTTCCCTTTTTTCAGAAGATCCCGTCTTTAAAATGGACTTATTTTTCTCTGTGTCTTCCACAATACTTGGGGTACTTGCTATTGACTGTCCTGTCCCAAAACTAGGGTTACCTCTCAAAAAGGTGCCTGGAGCTACCGATGTTAAAGACCCTATGTTTAAAACAGTAACAATTTGCATTGCTTCTCCCACAGTATCATGTGAGACCTGGGTACCTGGGACCTCCACTCCGAAGCCAAGCTCTAGTTCTCTGTCTTCTTTCTCTGTGTTGGAGGCACCCAGCTTTAACCCCAAGACTTTTTTCCCTAAGGTTGATGCACCGCGTAACCGCCTGCCTTGTTTTTTGGATAAAATCTGTTTTCTCACCTTTCAAACAGACTCCTTACTCGCAGGTCTCTGTGCGGTGCCCAAAGTGCCCGTTCTGTATGGCAATTGGCCTCTCCCTAAGACGAAGACACCCTTACTGGACCTCGTCGCTTTACCTGAAGCGTCCGTTCCTGTTCTCTATGGTTCCACTATGGGTATAGACATGCTTATTATGTCCTTCGCCAAAGCCACAAATTCGGATTTCATTCTCTCTAAAGATCACAAACCAAAGGAAGCGGATCCTTCTTCAACTGCCAGTACCATGACCAAGAGTTGCATACACACTGCTACAGACTCTCGCAAATTGCTTGGGATAGCAACCCTGCTTGGTATCAAAAGTACCGCTGCAATAGTGTGTAGTGAACCCTCCCGCCCCATTCCCTTGCTAACCACCACCCGGAATTCCTTGGAAGCTAAAGACTCTCGCAACTTCCTCCGTGCTGATTTCACCAAAGACATTGCCTTCTCTGAAGGTCCCTCTGCCATTTTTGTCCGACAATCTGTGTCCTGTGTCCCGTACTCTTGGACTATTACTATGCACCGGACACCTGGCTACTGTCCTTCCGATGTTCCCATTCCGGAGCCCTCAGGTCCCATTGTCCATGTACCAAGAACTGCAGTACCACCGCTGTCTTTCATGGCACTCGCCAATGTACATCTGGATTGTGGACCTAATTCTCGCCGGAGACACTTCAGGAACAACTCAATGTCTCCCAGACCTATGAATGGTTCTGTTCACCCAGGCTTCTCACCCAGTGGTGGGGGTACTGTAAGGAATCCCAACAAACTATGGGCTTTCAACGCCACCTCTCGCCTAAGGAGGTTTAGGAACAATTCCATGTCCCCCAAATCTGTGATGGATCTTGTTCGTCCGGAGGTCTCACCTGAAGGGGGGGGTACTGTAAGGAATCCACTACTGGCTTTGACTTTTGCCTTGCAGACCTGTGCAGTTGCAGGCTTCCTCTGGCAATCTATGGCACAGGTGCTGCCTCTCATTGCAGCTTCTGCCCTGTGCTACTTCATTGGAGGAATTCTCACACACCCTCCTCCTGTGATTGGATCTCCGCCCTTTATATTCTAGGCGTTGGCTCTGAACCAGCGCCGAGCATAGCTATTCCTACCTCTATGTTACTGTCTCTGCCACAAACCACCCCAGGCCTCTCTCCTAGCGTTCTTACCTTCCAAGTTCCTGAGTATCCAGAGGCCTGGTCCTGGACGTCTGTGCTGAAGCGTTGTTGCCAGCACTGGCCTGCTGCTATCTCCTTGCAGTGGCCTACCCTGGACGTCTGTGCTGAAGCGTTGATGCCAGCACTGGTAACTGCTGCATTCTCTCCTAGCAGTAGCTACCCTTCCTGTCCTGTGGCCTGCTGCTATCTCCTTGCAGTGGCCTACCCCGGACGTCTGTGCTGAAGCGTTGATGCCAGCACTGGTACTGCTGCATTCTCTCCTAGCAGTAGCTACCCTTCCTGTCCTGTGGCCTGCCGCTATTCTCCTGTAGTGGCCTATCCTGGACGTCTGTGCTGAAGCGTTGATGCCAGCACTGGTACTGCTGCATTCCCTCCTAGCAGTAGCTACCCTTCCTTTCCTGCGGCCTGCTGCTATCTCCTTGCAGTGGCCTGCCCTGGACGTCTGTGCTGAAGCGTTGATGCCAGCACTGGCCTGCTGCTATTCTCCTGCAGTGGCCTACCCGGGACGTCTGTGCTGAAGCGTGTTGCCAGCACCGGTACCTGCTGCATTCCCTCCTAGCAGTGGCTACCCTTCCTTTCCTGCGGCTTGCTGCGATCCTCTTGCAGTGACCTGCCTTGGACTTCTGCGCTGAAGCGTTGGTTCTTCCCGACGCTGCCCTGCGGTGAACTTCGGCCAGCCTGCTGTCTCCTCCTGCTGAGATCGGCGTCATGGGCCGAGGCCGCTCCTCGCGCAGAAGCCACCCCCGCGCTCACGCTCCTAAGCTGAAGCGGGGCACTCCTGATTTCCTGTTGCCGAACTCCTGCTTCATTAACGACGATGCTGCCTTCTCCAATCCTGACCCTGCGATGTACGACTATGAACTGCGCACTCCGGATCAGTCTGCGTGGACTCAGGTCGGTGATTATATAACCCCACCTCAGCCCCGCGGTCCGGTCCCGGTTTGTGGCGAGCATCGGCGTAACATAAACAGCATCAAAAAAATTATCGCTAATCCCAGGGATGAGGACTGGATTGATCCCCAATGCACCCACAGGTCATACTAAGAACCAATTACTAATGATAACAGCACTACAGGACATCCGGCATCCTCTGATCCTAGTATACCAACGGTGTAACAAAATAAACCTCCACTATGTTATTGCAGGGGCAGAAATTATAAAGACATACTGGTAAAAACTGACCCATTCAACAGTTCTACTCCACATATAGTAACATATACAGCTACAACATTGTTCACCTCATACCCTGGCTGTTACCGCTGCTCTTACTGCATTACCTGCATGTACCTAATCCCAGGTCCCCCGTTTAAACATTCTTACTTGGTTACTCTAACACAAATTACATTTCATGGTCATCGTCTTTTAATATCTCTTGGAAATCAGTCGAATACTATTTGTCCAACAATGATCATTTCTTATTTTGATATGTCCATCCCACTGCCATTTTAATAACTTCACCCTTGTGATGATGTCACAGACTGTTTGATACATTCATTCTTTTTCCGGTCTCTTCGGGTAATACTCAGCATACTCCTCTCCATACTTTTTTGCATTGTCTGAAGCTTCTGAATTATCTTCGCATTTAGAGTCCAAGTTTCATATCCATATGTGAGCACGGGCAGAATACACCAGTCGAAAACTTTCTTCTTGAGCCACTGTGGAAAGTTCCCTTGAAAGGTTGTCTTGTTACTTCCAAATGCGCTCCAACCCATTTTGTTCTCCTATTAATTTAATTGAAAATTAATGTCCTCCATTTTGTTTGCCGGACAAGGTAGACAAACGTCGACAAATTCTAGTTCCATTTATTTCAATCTATGCAGACTCAACACATTTGTTAAACATCACTTAGGTTTTTCTGAGATTCATACGGAGGCTCACATTTTTACTTGCTTTCTCCAAATTGCATTCTTCCATTTGTTACTGGAGGTCTGCTGTACTTGTGGCAAAAATAATACTGACTCAAATATTCACCGTTGACTTTGATTCCTTTCTCTTCACAATCTAATGCCTTGAACAATTATTGAAGTGCGCTGTGGAAATCTTTGGTGCCATGGTCTTTCTGATCCTTATCTTGCTTGTATCTTCATGTAATCTAATGA
This sequence comes from Ascaphus truei, assembly GCF_040206685.1. Lineage (NCBI taxonomy): Eukaryota > Metazoa > Chordata > Amphibia > Anura > Ascaphidae > Ascaphus > Ascaphus truei. Next base: position 68,780,853 of record NC_134489.1, on the reverse strand, counting down.
TGTGCCATTCTCGTAAATGTTCTATATAATACCAATGTACACTTCTTCAACACTTTGTCTTCTTAATGCATCTAGGATTGCTGATGTGTAGACAGAATAAAATGTTTTTTCTAAGTTGAGTGGTAGATCATATTCATTACTTTGAGAAATCACTTCTTGTGCGACTTGGATGTGATCCATTGTGTTGTATCCACAGCGAAATTCCGCTTGTTCTCTAGGCTGAGCAAAGTCCAGGGTCTGTTGTAATCGATTAGTATAATAAAAATCTTGTAAGTGATTGGAAGTAGACTGATTGACCTGTACTATAGTTTTTCAGGTCTTCTTTGTCTCCTTTCTTGTGGATGAGGATAACTATAGTATTACTCCATTGCTTTGGAATTTTCCTGCTCTTCAAGCAGCATGTAAAGAGTTTTGCAAAGAGTTTTTTTCTACTTCTTCTTCTGCTTCTTTAATGATATCAGTTGTAATTCCATCTTCCCCAGGAGTATTCCCATTCTCCATGGATTTGATTGCTTTTGCCACATCATTGGTGGCCTCTTCTCATGTCTGCTGCTGCATTATACCATACCCTGTGTTATCTATGTTCGCATACAATTTCATGTAGACATCCTCAACTCTCTTTATAAGTGTACAGTCTTTTATTGTTGATCCATTGTCGCGAGTGCAATCATTTGCTTCTTCCCTGCTATGTCGTCGTTAAAATTTTATTATCTTCAATAGTCTTCACCATATCGGTTATTTTTTCATTTGTGGATTATCTTGCACAGCTCTGCATATTCAATCCTTATTCTTGCACCTTACGATTGCTTCATTTCTTGTCTCCTCATTAATTGTTTTGTCTCATCAGATACTTTCTTATCCGTTTTTTTTTTTTAGTGATTCCTGCAGTTTTTCCCCAGAGTTTTCTACTACAACTTTAATAATCGTTTGTTAAAAGTGTCCTCATGCATTTTGAGCAAGCTGAAGCGATTTTTCAGTTCTAGTTGGAATTCTCTGCTGTTATTCTTGAGGTTATTGATGTTCATTGTTTTTGTTTTTTAATCCGTTTTCTTCATTCCAACTTTTCACTTACAGTAAGTGAACCAATCCGTAATCAAAATCAGTGATCACTCATTGGGGGCTATGCACTAAGCAGAGCGTTTTTGCACCCGATTGGAAAATTTTGCATTTGCGTTTGCCAGTCGCTCATGCGCATGCGCAACTGGCAAGCGCTGTTTACGCATGCGCAGCTGACGGATTGGTCACCCTGGAGAGCGGGCCCCCAATAGCGTGGGTCCCCGGGTTTTGCATGCAATGTGCTGTATATAATGTATACCCTCTTCCCTTATGTAACTATGTATTTCTAACCATGTATTATTTGTCATCATAACTCTATGCCCAGGACATACTTGAAAACAAGAGGTAACTCTCAATGTATTACTTCCTGGTAAAACATTTTATAAATAAATAAATAGCTACGCCCATACAATAGTGTGTGTCTGTGTCTGTCTTGGGGAGTAATGCTGCTATCTGAAAACAATGATAATTGGAAGCAGGGGAGTCTGGTTCAAATCCTGGTACTCCCTGTGTCAAACCAGGTGGAAAACTATGATACAATTAAAGTGACCCATATCGATATTCCCACAAGTGAAGTGATTAGCCTGATCAGACCTTACAAAACAAGCATTTTTTTTCTAGAATAAGGTCATGCTCTAAAACGGAAAGGTTGCAGAATTAGTATGTATGTATGTGTATATATACATGTACTGTACATATACATATATATCTACATATATACACACACCTTTTTATATACACACACACACACACACACACACACACACACACACACACACACACACACACACACACACACACATATACTCCAAGGCGTACAATCAGTGAGATTTGGGCGTTTTGACCCAAAACATGGCATGCTATTGGCAAGTATTGATTTATCAGTGAGAATCCATTGAATTCTATGCGACAGCTGATGATAAAACGGGGAGATGGACTCCAAATCAGTGAGACTTACAGAAAATGTGTGTGTTGACAAGTCTTTATAAATGTATTATTTGTTTTCAATTAAATTCATACCCCCAGTCCTCAGGAGACACACCATTTGACTATATATTTTGTTATCCTCCGTATCTGTAAATGATCTTACCTGTTTATAACGGTTCTGGGTTTTTTCTCCCCCAACTCTTACAGATACATATACAAGCAGTAACAAAATTAATAATTCATGCATATCATTGCGATGCCTTCACGTACAAAGAATTGAGAAATGTGTCAAGCTACTTCTGACTAGCATTATTTATTCCTAATGCTATTGCCTTTTATTCAAGGTAAACTGAATTGGACTAAAATGGTGTACCATATATTATTATTTTTTTTAAATGCCACTGCCTTTCATATTCATCCTATTTAAGAAATGTCACATCAGCAACAGGTGAAGTTCCTGTTCTTGGCCGCGTGATCCCTGTCCCCTGCATCTATTTAACTTCTATCAACAATCACTGTAACATTTAAGATTTTTTAGCTGATAACACCAGCAAGCTAGTCTTTTGTTGTTACACTTTTCCTGTTGGCATGGAAACAAAAGAACAGCTTAAGTCTTTCCTGCGTGAAAACATGTGAGTGACAGCGTTTGCTGCAAAAGATTTACCTTGCTGCAATCTGAAATTTCAATCATATTGGTTTGATTCACTCATGAAATATAGAGAAGCAATATACAGTATAGCAACTGCAATATGTTCCAATGTAGAGGTTCCAAGCAGAATTCCATGGGAAAAAAATGTTCCCCCTAGATGGGAAGCTGATAAGGTGCTCAAATCCCTTTTTTATTTTTTTGTCCGCTGTGTGAAACTGCACCTTCCAAGCAGTCATAATAAACTAAAACATATGTATATGTATGTATATCTATATCTCTATATATATATTTTATATGTTTGTTTATAGCAATAGTGCAAACAATTGCTTATTTAAATTATTTGTATTGTGTCTTACGTTACGTTATATATACACAGTATATATAAACAACCTCAAATTAAAATAAAAGGTTCAAAGAAACAAAGCAAACAAAGGAAAGCATATTGCTGTACTCAAATACAGTTATTGACTGAAGGAGAGAGGAACAGTGAAATGGAGCCATTATATTCAATATTAGAAGTATTTGGATAAAACCAATCTCTTATTAAAGCAGCAATCATTCTCATAAGCATATGTGAGTTGAACTCTTATAATGTTAGTACCTTGTCCCCTAAGCATGTTCTGCCTTAAAAAAAAAAAAAAATTGGTGTTAAAAATCGATTTTCCTAATCTCTAGCGTGTCCGGTTAAAATGGTGACCTTTAGACTGCGCTAGGCTCCGGGGAGAGCACCATTTTAACCTCCCGGACACATTATGTAACAAACGCTTATCTCAACGGATCATCAGATTTTTAAACTAACAACACCGCTGCACAGGGAAAGAGATGATTAGTGTTGACTGCGGCTTTAGCATTGACAGTACCCTATTGACGTACCTGGAACGCCATGTGCTGAGCATGCCACAGGCTCATATGATGTACCTGGTACGTTATAGGCATTTGCTCGTTTTAAAGCGGGCAATCAGGCAGTCTGATTGAACAGAATTGCCCCCCACCACACAGAATTGTATCCAATTGTTTAATTGTACGAAGTTACAGTTATAACCAGTTTTTAAGCATTAACTGTCAACAAGATGGGACAAAGAAACATGTTATTCTTATTGAATGTATGTAGGTTAGTATATGTAATGTATATGAAACTTTAATGTTATTTTGTATACATGGTGTTTTATTAGCAATATTTATAGGCTAAGTATGCATAACATTTGTCAAGCTGTTTAAAATAAAAATACCATCCCACAATTTCTATGGAACGCATTGCATTGTAAATGAAAAATATACTCCTGACATGACATATATTTCCTTAATTCAAATGCAATAAGCTTTTAATGCGCTTGTATTCACCTTCCCCGACCTTTAATATTTTCAGTCAGTTACTCTTTTAAGTGCTTATAGTTTAGGCATTAAAAAAATGACTTCAAATTACTCCAGTTGTGCAAATGTCAATTATGAGCATTTACTTTTTATTAGTACACTTGAGTGTTCAATTTAACTTTTATAAACCTTTTACCTTTTAAGCCCTATTTAGAGTAAAGACATACAGTATGTTCAGCGATTGTACAGTGCGGGGCTTTACTATCGTTTCATGATTAATAGCATATTTGAAACCTTTGATAGGGCTGAGAGAGAGGCCGTGCTAAAAAGGAAAAAGTGGGGAACCACAGTGAAAAAAAAGAGGAAGAGAGGAAAGGAATAGATTTCCAATGGTTGTACTGTATGTTCAGTTTGCTGGTGATGTTATTAGGTCAAATTAATCAGTAGAGTTGATAACAGCGTTGATGCCACAAGGGCCAACAAAGGTGATGTTTTCACTCAACAGGTACAAAGCAGCAAACAAAACCAATCCATTCACAGAGATTGCTTCAGTCTGGTTTCATAATATTAAATATTCAAAGGTATATACATTTATGTGAAATAAATAAAAACTGTGAAGAACTTGTCAAATTCATTTTAGTAACAGTGGGTGAGATGAAAAACACTAATGAAGCAACAAATCAGTAGCCCTGTAATGGGAAGATTATACTCCTTATAATAATACTGTATCCCTGCTGATTACATTGCTACTTTCAAGGAAAGCATTCTCGTTATCAAGTTTCGACATATTGAGCTATATGATCAAAGTAGAGGTTTTTGAAGGTGGCAGCCACTGCTTAAAACCCTTGTCTGTGTGGGGTAACCAAGAGTTTGAAATAATCTGTTAGATAGGGTAATGGTTTTGCTTGTATGTGGTAATGCGCAGGACTGTGGATGGAATGCATGCTTGCTGCGTCTGGGGAGCAGAGTTGGGGATGTTGGTGTAGTATTAAGATGTTGGGTTTGTTTGCACAAGTGGCGCCACCGACAGCGGTGGCCAACTCCAGTCCTCAAGGGCCAGCAACAGGTCAGGTTTTCAGCATATCCCTGCTTCAGCACGGGTGGCTCAGTCATTGGCTCAGTCGAAGACTAAACACCAATGCTGACTGAGCCGCTTATTGAGCCACCTGTGCTGAAGCAGGGATATGCTGAAAACCTGACCTGTTGGTGGTCCTTGAGGACAGGAGTTGGCCACACCTGGCCTATGAGTTAGACGATGCCACCCTGCATCTGCGTGCGTCCTCATGAAGCAAAAGGTAATTTTGGAGAACTACAGTACAGCTGCCTTATGCTTTTTCCTCCTGACGTACCCAGAATAGGTACATGGAATGCAGAAACGTCATCGCCTTTGAAATGTGTTGTAAACATGTAATTTAAAAAACAGCACTGGATATTCAATGGACCTAAATAAGAAAGCGGTGATATTGGTGATTGCAACAAGATAGCGGGGAAACTGCCATTCAAGTCAATGGCTGTTTTCCCACGATCCCGCTGCAGTGTGCACTATCCCAGCTTTTCTTTTCTGGCACGAGAAAGCAAAGACAATATAAAGGAACAACTCGTGCTTGGCTAATATAAATAAATAATTCAAAAAAGTAGGTTCAGGTGCATACAGGGATCCAAATCAATTAAATCTAAAAGAACAGACACTGTACACTGCACTCAAAGCTCCAGGGATACGTAATGTGTGTGAATTAAAGTGTTACTTTTAATGCAAATATTAGTATAAAAAAATATAGATACATAGCAATACAAAATACACAAAATAGTTCAAAAGTGTTAGTCCACCCAAAGGTATCTACTATGATCCAAGTAAAGTGCAGGTAGTAGCAGATAGTTCTAAGGCTACAAGTCCATACAAATGTGATAAATATGTCTTGAAAGTGTACCCAGAGTCGTGCTGTTTAAATTGAACCCCCAGTAGATAGTCTAGGGGTGGGCAACTCCAGTCCTCAAGGGTCACCAACAGGTCAGGTTTTCAGGATATCCCTGCACATTGGCACAGGTGGCTCAATCAGTGGCTCAGTCAAAAATCTACCCTCTGAGCAACTTGTGCTGAAGCAAGGATATCCAGAAACCTCACTTGTTGGTGGCCTGTAAGGACTGGAATAGCCCATGCCTGCGATATTCAATATCTAAATTGCCATCCTAAAGCCAAGGGCCAAAAGTATAATTTGGTACATAAATTGTCTCAATAATTAAATAACCCCTAATCAAATGACATGGTAGGGGTCCCTATTCAGAACTCTTAATATACTGCTTCGAAACAAGTAAATATCACAGGCTAAGATCGCTGTAGTAACTAAGGTAGCTATAGAGCAATTCTATAAATTAAGAGCTGACTGTCATCGAGTAGGATTACTGGATTATAAGGGGTGAGGTGCTCTGTTGGCCATGGTACGAGCCACTAAGACACTGAGGCACTGAGCTACAGTACCTTGTGAACTGCCCGGAACTAATGTGACTGACGTAATTACTGCAGAGATGCAACCAACGTGCATTTTGCGCCATAGCATAACGCTTTTAAATAGGTAACCTGCGCAGAGCACAAAGTGCTGTTTTAGTAGCTTGTAGTTGTCATAGTAACTACCTAGCTATGTATTTAAC